>NC_037689.1:52729908-52748874 GCF_003255815.1 Theropithecus gelada
CCCCCTCCACCCCCCTCTCCCCCCTCTCTCCTCTCTCTCCTTTCTCTTTCTTTCTTTTTTTGAGACAGAGCCTCGCTCTGTTGCCCAGGCTGGAGTGCAGTGGCGCCATCTCGGCTCACTGCAACCTCTGCTTCCCCGGTTCAAGCGATTCCCCTGCCTCAGCCTCCAGAATAGCTGGGATTACAGGCGCCTGCCACCAAGTCCGGCCAATTTTTCGTAGTTTTAGTAGAGACAGGATTTCACCATATTGGCCAGGCTGGTCTTGAACTCCTGGCCTCAAGTGATTCTCCCGCTTTGGCCACCCAAACTGCTGGGATTACAGGCGTGAGCCACCCTGTGCCCGGCCTACCCTCCGTTTCTATGTATTCAACCTTTTTTTTTTTTCCGTACATAAAATCATGCAGCATTTTTTTTTTCTATGTCTGGTTTATTTCGTTTATCATAATGTTCTCCAGGTTCATCCATGTTGTCACAAATGGTAGGATTTCCTTCTTTTTAAAGGCTGAACAATATTGTACCAAAATACTCCTTTATATCACAATTTCATTATCCATTCATCTATCAACAGACATTTGTTTTCATATTTGGCTGTTGTGAATAGTGCTACAATGAACATGGGATTGCAGCTGTCCCTTCACCGTATTGGTTTCAGTTCCTTTTGATATATGCCCAGAAGTGCAGAAGTGGGATTGCTGGGTTATATGGTACTTCTTTTTTGTTTGTTTTGAGACAGGGTCTTGCTCTGTCGCCCACACTGTAGTGCAGTGGCACAATCACGGCTCACTGTGGCCTTGACCTTCTGGGCTCAAGTGGTCCTCAGCCTCACAAGAGTAGCTGGGACCACAGGTGCGTCCCGCCATGCCTGGCTAACTTTTTTACTTTTTGTAGAGATGGAGTCTCCGGCCGGGTGCCGTGGCTCCCGGGTTCCACCTCCCCTCCTAGGTTCAAGTGATTCTCTTGCCTCAGCTTCCTGAGTACCTGGGATTACAGGCGCACACCACCATGTCCGGCTAATTTTTGTATTTTTAGTAGAGACGGGGTTTCACCATGTTGGTCAGTAATCCCAGCACTTTGGGAGGCCAAGGCAGGCAGATCACTTGAGGTAAGGAGTTCAAGACCAGCCTGGCCAACATGGTGAAACCCTGTCTTCACTAAAAATACAAAAAAAAAAAAAAAAAAAAAAAAAATTAGCTGGGTGTAGTGGCAGGCCCCAGTAATCCCAAGTACTCAGGAGGCTGAGACAGGAGAATCGATTGGATTCAGGAGGCAGAGGTTGCAGTGAGCGGAGATTGCACTTCAGCCTGGGTGACAAGGGTGAAACTCTGTCTCTGAAGGAAAAAAAAAAAGAGAGAGAGAGAGATGGGGTCTCCCTATGTTGCCCAAGCTGGTCTTGAATTCCTGGCCACAAGAGATTCTCTCACCTCAGCCTCCAAAAGTGTTATGATTACAGGTGTGAACCACCGTGCCTTGGCCAGTTCTACTTTTAATTTATTTAGAAACCTCACTATTGTTTTCCACAGTGGCTGCACTAATCTACATTCCCATCAACAGTGTTGATGAGAAAAGTTCCCTTTTCTCCGAACCCTTGTTAACATTTGTAATTTCTTGTTTTTTTGATAAAAGCCATCATAACAGATGTGAGATGATCTCATAATTTTGGTTTACATTTCCCTGATAATTAGCATACTGGCTATTTTTATGTCCTCTTGGACAAATGTTTATTGAGATCCTTTGCCCATTTTTAAACCAATTTATCCTATTTTATTTTATTTTTGCTATTGAGTTAGGTGAGCTCATATATTTTGGTTGATAACCCCTTATTATATGTAGCTTGCAAATATTTTCTCCCAACCTATAAATTGCCTTCTCATTTTGTTAACTGTTTCCTTTGCTGTTCAGAAGCCTTTTTGTTTGATGTGATCCCACTTGTTTGGTTTTTGGTTGCTTATGCTTTTGATGTCATAACCAAAAAAAATCATTGCTATGACCCATGTCAAACTCTTTTCCTATGTGTTGAGTTTTATGGTTTCAGGTTTTATGTTTGGGTTTTTAATACATTTAGGTTTGGGCGGGTTTTTTCATGCATGTATGGCATAAGGGTCCAATTTCATTCTTTTACACGTGGATATCCGGTTTTCCTTGTGCTACTTAATGAAAAGACTTTTTTTTTTTTTTTTTTTTTTTTTTTTTTTTTGGGGGGGGACGGAGTCTTGCTCTGTCGCCCAGGCTGGAGTGCAGTGGCTGGATCTCAGCTCACTGTAAGCTCCGGCTCCCGGGTTTACATCATTCTCCTGCCTCAGCCTCCCGAGTAGGGACTACAGGCGCCCACCACCTCGCCCAGCTAGGTTTTTTCGTATTTTTTAGTAGAGATGGGGTTTCACCGTGTTAGCCAGGATGGTCTCGATCTCCTGACCTCGTGATCCGCCCATCCCAGCCTCCCAAAGTGCTGGGATTACAGGCTTGAGCCACCGCGCCCGGCCCGAAAAGACTATTGTTTCCCCATGGTGTCATCTTGGTGCCCTTATCAAAAGTTAGTTGACCGTATATTCTGGGTTTACTGCTGGGTTTTTCTATTCTGTTCCATTGGTCTATGTGTCTGTTTATGCTACTGCTATAATGTTTTGGTTACAAAAGCTTTGTGTAGTAGATTTTGAAATCAGGTAGCATGATACCTCCAGCATTGTTCTTTTTGCTCAGGATTGCTTTGGCTGTTTGGGGTCTTCATGGTTCCCTATGAATTTTATAATTTCTATTTTTGTGAAAAAAGACATTGGAATTTTGATAGGAATACAAATTAAAAGCTCAACTCCTTCTATCTAATTCAATGCAAATTGCATTGAATCTATAGATTGTTTTGGGTAGTACAGACATCTTAACTATTTTTCCAATCTGTGAAAAATATTCTGTTTATTTGTGTCTTCAATTGTTTTTCAATTTTTGTCTTTTTGAGGCAGTTGTCCAGGCTGTAGGGTAGTGACACAATCATGACTCACTGAAGCCTCCAACTCCTGGGTTTAAGCATTTAAGTAGGTATGACTACAGGCATGCACCATCACACCTGGCTAGTGGTTTTTATTTAATTTTTTTTTTTTTTTTTTTTTGTAGAAACAGGTCTCACTATGTTTCCCAGGCTGGTCTCAAACTTCTGACTTCAAGTGATCCTCCCACGTCAGCCTCCAAAAGTGTTGGGATTACAGGCATGAGCCATCATGCCTGGCCTCTTTCAATGTTTTATAGTTCTCTCTGTACACACCTTTGACCTTTGGTTTAATATATTCCCAACTATTTTTTAATGCTATTGTAAGTGGGATTGTCTTCTTGATTTCTTTTACAGATAGTTCATTGTTAGTGTATAGAGAATCACTGCTGATTTTTCTTTGTTGTTGAGATTTTATTTTTCTGTCTATTTTTTTTTTTTTTTTTTGAGATGGCATCTTGTTCTGTCACTGAGGCTGGAGTGCAGTGGTGTGATCTTGGCTCACTGTAACCTCCCCTCCCAGGTTCAAGCGATTCTCTTGCCTCAGCTTCCTGAGTACCTGGGATTACAGGCACACGCCACTACACCCGGCTAATTTTTGTATTTTTAGTAGAGACGAGGTTTCACCATGTTGGTCAGGCTGGTCTCGAACTCTTGACCTCGTGATCTGCCCGCCTCCACCTCCCAAAGTGCTGGGATTACAGGCATGAGCCACCATGCCCAGCCTGTTGTTGAGTTTTTAAAATAAGTATCTTGCAACTTTACCAAACTCATTTATTGGTTCTAACCGTTCTTTAGAGTCTTTGGGGTTTTCTATATATAAAATGATATTGTCTTCAAACAGGGACAATTTAACTTCCTTTCCAATTTGAATGCCTTTTATTTCTTGACTGGGACTTCCAGTCAAGAAAAGTAAAACAGAAGTGACAAGAATGGGCATCTTTGTCTTGTTCCTGATTTATTTTACAGAAAAAGCTTTCAACTTTTCCACATTCAGTATGCTAGCTATGAACTTCTCATATATGGCCTTTATTATGTTGAGGTACATTCCTTCTTTTATATATTGGCAAACTATAGTTGTATATATTTATGGAGTACAAACTGATGGTATGATTTTAAAAAAATACAATGTGGAATAATTAAGTCAAGCTAACCTACCCATCATCTCAAATTTTTGACATTTTTTGTGATGAGAACATTTGAGATTTACACTTAGTGACATTGAAATGTTCAGTACTCAGTTGTTAGCTATAATCGCCAAACTGTGCAATAGCTCTCAAAAAACATCAAACTTATTTCTCCTATCTGAGGCTTTTTACCCTTTGACCATCATCTCCCCATTCCTCCAGCCCCCATCCTCTGGTAACCTGTCCCTGCCCTCCTAGTTTAAAAACTGTCTTCTTGGCTAAATATATTTAAGTCATTGCCTAGCATATTACAAAAGTACCAATTACGTATATTCATATATTTAAAATATTCTTGTAAGCATAAATACTCTTGTTAACAAACAGGAAAGCACTACTTTCTTTCCAAATAACATTTTAGAAAATTATAATGATGAGGATAGCTATTGGCTAATATACTACTTTCTATGGCCAAAATTCCAGAGCACCATTTAAAGTACTTCACAAAGATTTGTCCAGTTTTCTGGTGAGAACATTTAAATCCTCTTAAAAACTTGTTATTTGAGGTATTGCAAAGGATAGATCAAACCACCTTAAAGGGGGAGAAATGTGGAGCAGAAGTTTCTCATGTAACCTATCAACTGTAGAGCTAGATTCATGGCCACAAAGGCACCAGTGATCTTTCTCACAGCAGACAGAATCGGAGAGAATCCTCCCCAGAAAGGGATATCTGACCTGAAAACTCTGGGTGCCCATCTCTACAGTGTTCTGGCCAATGAAGAAGGAAGACTTCCTTTCCAACTGCAATACAGAAAGGTCTGGGGAAGAACTTTGGCCCAACTGGAGCCATGTGCCCACCCCTCAGATTTACTGTGACAATGGAATGAAAAGACTACAGTTAGCAGTTCCAGAAGCACATGGATGAAGTGAGGTAGGAGCAGCCTCCTAAAGATCATTCTGTCAAGATAGATAGCAAATATTCTCCGAATAAAGCCTATAATCCAGCTGTGAGCAAAGCTATCTAAACACAGCAGAATACAATGCAAAGCCTTACTGAAGACTCTTTTAAATGACCATTGTAAGTTCCAGTTTTCTAAGAAGTTATAACAAACTCTTACGCACTTTATAACAGACCCCCAATATATAGAGCAAAAATTGACAGAAATATGAGGATAGACAAACCCATAGATATAGTGGGAGATACTAACCTACCTGCTCAGTTTAATATATCAAGAAAATAAGAAGATGGCTGGCTAAACACAGCCAGGTGGAACAGCTGCCACCAAGGGATCAGGACAACTGGTGTACTCCTAGCCGATCTTCAGAGGGAAGGCACTGAGACTGGAAGGAGGGAAGATACAGAAGCTGGGCTGAAGGGGGAGGAAGCTAGAGCTACTGCACACTGGGATTCATACCTGGCCCCTAACGACTCTGGAGCAATGGGTGAGTTGAACAGGCAAGGAGAAACCTGATCTGGCACTGGGCCTCTGGAATCCCGGCAGGAGACCACTCGACCACCACAGAAACTTGAGTTGGCCAGGAAATCTGCTTAGAGAAGTAGTAGGGGCAGTATCCAGCTGGTGTGGAGCCCAGAGGGTTTGGCAGGGGAGCATGTGTAGTGGAGCATGGCCAGCAAAGTCCATCCTCCTAGGCTCAACTTTATTCCATAGGAGACTTTAGCCCTAGGAGAACTGTCAGACCTCAACTCTGTAGGGTGGTCTTGCTTATCAGATGGGGCTGGTCCTGCCTGAGTACCACTTGGAGCAGGCCTCATGTGCACTGGGGGCCCACATCATAGCTGCTGCACTGGCAGACTATGCTTGACCAGCAGAGAGGGCGTCATGGCCATGCACTAGCCCAGCCAACCCCACATTGCTTTGCCAGTGCAGTTCCTGTGTGCAGGGGTAGATCTTGCCTTCCCTGCCTTACCAGCATGCGTGTGCACATGCACCCTCCCCTGCCACTGCTGATGGAGTGAGTGCACTCCAATCCTTTCCTCCTACCATATCACCATTGCAATGGGAGCCTTGATGGGCACAGAGCCCACCAGTGCCTTCCCCCGCCAGCACCCAACCCCTGCACTGATACTGCCACCAGTTTGAAACTAGGCACAGAGAACAGTGGGCCCTCCCCAGCCCTGAGTGGCTACCTCTGCCTGTGTGAACATGCACAGAGAAAGCACACAGTCTTGCACGTGCCAGTACCCCAACACCTTGCTAACACCACCACTATCTCAACCTGTGTACACGGTTGCCAGCAGGGGTTCCTCCAGCTCCTGGAGCCATGTTAGCTCCACTGCAGCTGCAAATGCCCACACAGAAGCTGGTAGCCTGGCACCTGCTAGCACCCTGCTGCAGCCAACAGGTGTGCACACAGCTCCGCTGCTGCTGGCATGTATGAACAAGAATGGATCCTACTGCCACCATCCTATGAAATGCTTTGGTTGGCACCATCCATCAGAGTGTTGTGACCAGCGGTCTGGGAGTACCTCAGCCCCCCAACCCAGAACAGTGGGTTCCTAACTTTGAGGAGCCAGAGAACAAAGTTGGGGCCCAAAACCAGTACCCCAGAGTTAGAGCATGCAGCCTAGGAGTCAGGAGCTGAACCTATGGCTCCTATTCTAGAAACGAAGCCAGTTGACTGAATTCACCTTATACCACAGTCAAACCCTCAAGGTTACCAAGAGCTATATCACCTCTGCAGCAGGGGTTCTTAACCAGACTGTGATGGCTGAAATGACAGAAATAGAATTCAAAATATGGATAAGAACAAAGATCATTGAGATGCAGGAGTATATGGGAACCCAGTCCAAGAATCACAGTAAAACAGTACAGGAGCTGACAGAGAACCTAGCCAGTATATAAAAGTACATAACCTAATAGAGCTGAAAAACACAAATTTTGTAATGCAATCGCAAGTATTTTTTTCTTCTTCTTGAGACAGAGTCTTGCTCTGTTGCCCAGGCTGGAGTGCAGAGGGGTGATCTTGGCTCATTGCAACCTCTGCCTCCCAGGTTCAAGCGATTCTTGTGCCTCAACCTCCTGAGTAACTGGGATTACAGGTATGCACCATCATGCCTGGCTAACTTTTGTATTTTTAGTAGAGATGGGGTTTCACCATGTTGACCAGGTTGGTCTTGAACTCCTGGTCTCAAGTAATCCACCTGTCTGGCCCTCTCAAAGTGCTGGGATTACAGGCATGAGCCACCATGCCCTGCCAACACAATCGCAAGTATTATCAGCAGAATAGACCAAGCGAAGGAAAGAATCTCAGAGCTTCAAGAGTGGCTTTCTGAAATAAGACAGTCAAGAATAGAGAAGAGAATGACAAGGAACAAACAAAACCTCTGAAAATATGGGATTATAAAAGACCAAATCTACCATGCATTCATGTCTCTGAAGGAGGGGAGGGAGAGTGTAAGCACCTTGGAAAACATATTTCAGGATATCATCCATGAGAACTTCCCCAGTCCAGCTAGAGAGACCAGCAGTCAAATTCAGGAAATGCAGAGAGCTCCAGTAAGATATTTCACAAGATCATCCCCAAGACACATAATTATCAGATTCTCCAAGCTCATAATAAAAGAAAAAATGTTAAAGGCAGCTAGAGAGAAAAGCCAGGTCACCCATCAGACTAACAGTGAACCTCTTAGAAACCCTACAAGCCAGAAGAGATTGGGGGCCAATATTCAAACCTTTATTTTGAGACAGTGTCTCACTTCTGTTGCCCAGGCTGCAGTTCAGTGGCACAATCTCAGCTCACTGCAGCCTCAAACTCCTGGACTCAGGTGATCTTCCCACCTCAGCCTCCTGGGTAGGTGGGACTACAGGTGTATGCCACCATGCCCAGCTAATTTTTGTATTTTTAGTAGAGGCAGGGGTCTCGCCATGTTGTCCAGGCTAGTCTTGAACTCCTGGACTCCAGTGATCTGCCTAACTTGGCCTCCCAAAGTGATGGGATCACAGGTGTGGGCCACTGCACCTGGCCTATATTCAACGTTCTTGAAGAAAAATACTAACCAAGGGCCAGGTATGGCTGCTCATGCCTATAATCCCAGCACTTTGAGAGGCCAAGGCAGGCGGATCACTTGAAGCCAGGAGTTTGAGACCAGCCTGGGCAACATTGTGAAACCCCGTCTCTATTAAAAATACAAAAATTAGCCGGGGCATGGTGGTGCGTTCCTGTAATCCCAGCTACTTGGTTGGCTGAGGCACGAGAATCACTTGAACCTGGGAGGCAGAAGCTGCAGTGAGCCAAGATCATGCCACTGTACTCTAGCCTGGGTGACAGAGCAATACTCTGTCTCAAAAAAAAAAAAAAAAAAAGAGGGGGGCGGGAGGCAGTAATTACCACTGACCCCACAGAAACACAAATAACCAGCAGAGAATATTATGAACATCTTTATGTATACAAACTAGGAAACCTAGAAGAAATGGATAAATTCCTGGACACATATATCCTCCCAAGACTGAACCAGGAAGAAATGGAATCCCTGAACAGACAATAATAAGCTCCTAAATTGAATCAGTAATAACTTACCAACCAAAAAAGGCCTAGGACCAGAAAGATTCACAGCTGGATTCTACCAGTTGTACAAAGAAGAACTTGTACCATTCCTACTGAAACTACTCCTAAAAATTGGGGAGGAGGGACTCCTCCCTAACAAATTCTATGAGGCCAGCATCATGATGATACTAAGACCTGGAAGTGACACAAGAAAAAAAGAAAACTTCAGGCCAGTATCCTTTGTGGACATTAATGCAAAAGTCCTCAACAAAATATTAGCAAACTGAATCCAGAAGTACATCGAAAAGCTTATTCACCACGATCAAGTAGGCTTTATCTCTGGGATGCAAGGTTGGTTCAACATATACAAGTCAATAAATGTGATTCATCACATAAATAAAACTAAAGACAAAAATCACATGATATCTTAACAGATGCAGAAAAGGCTTTTGATAAAATTCACCCTTCATGTTAAAAACTCTCAGTAAACTAGGTATTGAAGGGATGAACATACCTCAAAATAATAAGAGCCAGCTACGATACTGAATGGGCGAAAGTTTGAAACATTTCCCTTGAAAACCAGCACAAGAAAAGGATGCCCTCTCTCACCATTCCTGTTCAACATAGTATTGGAAGTCCTGGCCAATGACTGAAACAAGGTAAAAAAAGTAAGGGGTGGCTGGCACGGTGGCTCACGCCTGTAATCCCAGCACTTTGGGAGGTCAAGTTGGGCAGATCACGAGGTCAGGAGCTGGAGACCAACTTGGCTAACACGGTGAAACCCCATCTCTGCTAAAAATACCAAAAATAGCCGGGTGTGGTGGCATGCGCCTGTAGTCCCAGCTACTTGGGAGGTTGAGGCAGGAGAATTGCTTGAACCTGAGAGGTGGATGTTGCAGTGAGCCAAGATTGTGCCACTGCACTCTAGCCTGAGAGACAGAGTGAGACTCAGTCTCCAAAAAAAAAAAAAAAAAAAAGGCATCCAAATTGGTAAAGAGAAAGTCAGGTATCAGAAAACCCCATAGTCTCGGCCTGAAAGCTCTTTAACCTGATAAATAACTTCAGCAAAGTCTCGGGATATAAAATCAATGTACAAAAATCACTAGCATTCCTGTACACCAACAACAGTCAAGCTGAAAGCCAAATCAAGTATGCAATCTTGTTCACAATTGCCACAAACAGAATAAAATACCTAGGAATATAGCTAACTGGGGAGGTGAAAGATAAGGAGAACAATAAAACACTGCTCAATGAAATCAGAGATGACACAAATGGAAAATCATTCCATGCCTGTAGATAAGAATCAATATCATTAATATGGCTATACTGCCCAAAGCAATTTATAGATTCGTTGCTATTCTTTTCAAACTACCAATGGCATTCTTCACAGAACTAGAAAGAAAAACCTATTTTAAAATGTATATGGAACCGAAAAAGAACCCAAATAGCCAAGGCAACCCTAAGCAAAAAGAACAAAGCTGGAGGCATCACACTACCCAACTTCAGACTATATTACAGGGCTATAGTAACCAAAACTGAATGGTACTGGTACAAAAACAGACACACTGAGCAATGGAACAGAATAGAGAACTCAGATAAGGCCACACACCTACAAACAACCATCTGATCATTGACAAAGCTGACAAAAACAAGCAATGGGGAAAGGACTCCCTATTTAATAAATAGTGCTGGGATAACTGCAAAAGATTGAAACTGGACCCCCTCCTTATACCATATTACAAAACCCAACTCAAGATGGCTTAAAGACTTAAAACCCAAACTATAAAAACCCTGGAAAACAACCTGGGAACTACCATTCTGGACATAGGAACTGGAAAAGATTTCATGATGAAGACGTCAAAAGCAATTGCAACAAAAGCAGTAACTCACAAATGGTATCTAATCAAAGCAAAGAGCTTCTGCACAGCAAAAGAAACTAACAATGGAGTAAACAGAGAACCTACAGAATGAGAAAAAATATTTGCAAACTATGCATCTGACAAAGGTCTAACATCCAGCATTTATAAGGAACTTAAACAAATTTACAAGAGAAAAACCCCATTACAAAGTGGGCAAAGGACATGAACAGACACTTTTCAGAAGAAGACATACATGTGGCCAACAAGCATATGAAAAAAAGCTCAATATCACTGATCATTAGAGAAATGCAAATTGAAACTACAATGAGATACCATCTCATGCCTACCAGAATGGCTATTACTAAAAAGTCAAGGCTGCAGTGACTCATGCCTGTAATCCCAGCACTTTAGGAGGCCAAGGCAGGTGGATCATGAGGTCAGGAGTTTGAGACCAGCCTGGCCAACATGGTGAAACCCTGTCTGTACTAAAAATACAAAAATTAGCTGGGCATGGTGGTGTGTTCCTGTAATCCCAGCTACTCCAGAGGCCGAGGCAGGAGAATTGCTTGAACCTGGGAGGTAGAGGTTGTAGTGAGCTGAGATTGTGCCACTGCACTCCAGCCTGGGGGACTGAGCAAGACTCCTTCTCAGGGGGTGGGGGGAAAGTCAAAACAGATACTTGTGAGGTTGCAGAGAAAAAGGATTGGTTATATACTGCTGGTGGGTGTATTAGCCTGTTCTCGCATTGCAATAAGGACCTACCTGAGACTGGGCAATTTATGAAGAAAAGAGGTTTAATTGACTCACAGTTCCACAGGCTGTGCAGGAAGCATGGCTGGGGAGGCCTCAGGAAATTTACAATCATGGCAGAAAGCGAAGGGGAAGCAAGTACATCTTCACATGGTGGAGAAGGAGAGAGAGAGTGGGAAGTGTGACATACTTTTAAAAAACCAGATCTCGTAAGCACTCAGATCACATGAACAGCAAGTCCACCCCCATGATCCAGTCACCTCCCAGCTTGCCACTCCTCCAACACGTGGTGATTACAACTCAACATGAGATTTGGGCAGGGATACAAATCCAAACCATATCAGTGGGAGTGTAAATTAGTTCAACCATTGTGGAAAGCAGTGTGGTGATTCCTCAAAGCCCTAAAAAACAGAACTATCATTTGACCCTGCAATCCCATTACTGGGTATATACCCAAAGGAATAGAAATCTATCATAAAGACACATGCACATGTATGTTCACTGCAGCACTATTCACAGTAGCAAACACATGAAATCTAAATGCCTATGAATGGTAGACTGGTTAAAGAAAATGTGGTACATAAACACCATGGAATACTACAGCCATAGAAAGGAATGAGACCATGTCCTTCGCAGGAACATAGATGGAGCTGAAGGCTGTTATCCTTAGCAAACTAACGCAGGAACAGAAAACCAAATACCACATGTTCTCACCTTTAAATGGGGCTAAATTATGAGAACACATGGATACATAGAGGGGAACAATTGACACTGAGGGCCTGAGGGTAGAGGCTGGGAGGAGGGAGAGCAGCAGAAAAAATAACTAATAGGTATGAGACTTAATACCTTAGTGATGAAATAGGCAGTACACCAAACCCCTGTGACATGAGTCTAAATAACAAATCTGCACATGTACCCCAAACCTAAAAAATAAAATTGAGGATATAGACAATTTGAACCATGCAATTACATTTGATTTAATAGAAATACAGCAGCCAATAACCAATTCCATCATGACTGATACTGAAACAGTAGTCTTAGCTCACTGGGTTACCTTCCAAAATTCATTCCAAGAAGATTCACATAGACATTGACATTATAGAAAGATGGCCTAAACTATCATAGGGAAGTTAGAATTCACTTACTACTTCCTTGTCTGATCCTTTTTTTCCCTCTTCCTCTTCTAATGAGTTAGAAACTTGATGCCTCTGAAATCATCCTGTTAGATTAATAGCAGGTCTGTAACTAGGGTAATGTTCTATTTGTCCATATTCTTATTATGTTTTTACCATGTATATAGTCTCAGTAATAGAAATCTGGTAAATGGAGACAACTTAAACTACATTTATGTGTCTCATGTATATCTGTAACAATTTTGGTGAGAAAGACCCCATGGAAAAACCAATAAACTTGCCAAAATTCCTACTAGAAAGTCATTTGGAAATTGATCAGGGCAGCCAAGAACTGAATAAGGAGCACATGAAAAATTAGAACCTGCTGAAAGAACAAAATATAGTCTGTTCAAAACCCAAAACCTCTTCAAAAAGGTGGAGGCCCTTGGGCATCTGCTGCTCATTCTTGCATAGAGGAGGTACTCTTGTCAAAAGGCCCTTGTAATGAGTCAAGTAAAGGAAATATTTATTATATGGATTTTTTTAAAAAAAGCAAATGGGAACTACTTATTACTTGTCGGTATTTGTGAGTTTTATGGCTGTGACTTATTTGCTGCCAAACAAACAAGTAAGTGCTGTATCTCCTAGCGACTCCCTCAGTCACCATTCCTGGTACTCTGTTGTCAAATGGCCTGTCAGTTGGTTTTTATTCTAGCATGTGTTTTAAATAAGTTTTCAAAGTGGGGAATAGTTAAATCTATTTCTTCTTTTCAGAAGTCTTAACTTTGCTTGGAAGCTATTAACAAGATTGAAATCCGTAGAAAAAAAAGGTTGAAGAGGAATTTGCTGAAATGTTAACAGTAGTTATCTGTTAGCAATGAAATTTTAGTTAATTTTACTTTCCTCTTTGCACTTATTTTTCTACTGTGAACATAAATTGCAAAATCAGAAGGAAAAAAGACACTAAAATAGAAAGCATTTATGGCAAAGGCCATTTAAAGTCATTCCATTTCTCAGGGCAATCATTTAATCTTTATAAGCAGAAGATATTTACTGCCATCATTTATCCTTGTATCCTCCATAGCTCCTAGTTTAAAAAAAAAAAAACCAGCCAGGTGTAGTGGTTCACACCTGCAATCCTAGCACTTTGGGAGGCCAAGGTGGGTGGATCCCTAAGCCCAGGAGTTCGAGACCAGCTTGGGCAACATGGCAAAACCCTGTGTCTGCAAAACATACAAAATTAGCTGGGCATGGTGGCATGTGCCTGTAGTCCCAGCTACTTGGGAGGCTGAGGTGGAAGAATCACCTGAGCCCAAGGAGGTCAAGGCTGCAGTGAGCTGTGATTGAACCACTGCACTCCAGCCTGGGCAACAGAAAGAGACCTTGTCTCAAAGACAAAACAAACAAACAAACACCACACATAATAAAGAAGTGTAAGGCACAATACTAAGCATTGTAAGAGATAAGGGATTATCATAAACACATGTAAAGAATTTAAAATTATTCATCTTTACAAGGAACTTTGTGATATAAATGGTTTCTGTATTTTACAGATAAAGTATCAGAGAGACAAATGACTTGCTCAATGTTACATAGTGAGTGGCTGGGCTAGATTGGTTAGTAATGACCCCTTAAAAAGCAAATCTTATGTGGCTTGCTGTGTCCAATGGGACATTAGCAAATAGGACATGAGCAGAGGCTTGAAAAGGTCTCAAACATTGGAGCTTGTTCTCTTGCTGCAGTTTTTTGTTGGTTTTGGGTTTTTTTGTTTGTGTTTTTTTTTTCTTTGAGTCTCGCTCTGTTGCCCAGGCTGGAGTGCAGTGGCATGATCTCGGCTCACTGCAACCTCCGCCTCCCGGGTTCAAGTGATTCTCCTGCCTCAGCCTCCCCAGCCTCCCGAGTAGCTGGGATTACAGGTACCTGCCACCACGCCCGGCTAATTTTTGTATTTTCAGTAGAGACTGGGTTTCACCATGTTGGCCAGGCTGGTCTCAAAACTCCTGACCTTGAGTGATCTGCCCGCCTTGGCCTCCCAAAGTGTTGGGATTGCAGGCATTAGGCACCACGCCTGGCCCTCTTACTGTTCTTTGTAACCCTGAGTCGACCATGTGAAGAAGCCAGGACTAGCCTATTGGAAGATAAGACATCATGTGGAGCAGAAATAAGCCCTCACAGCTGAGGCACATGAGACATTCTAGCCTCACCGCTGCCACACATCTAAGGCCATACTAAATATCCAGTCTCAACAGAGGCTCCAAATGATTTCAGGAGTCAAATGAGCTAGCTGGGACCAGAACTGCCCAGCAGACCCACAGAACTGTGAGAAATGATAAATGCTTATTGTTTTAAGCCACTAAGTTTCGGAGTCTGTTATGCAGAAAAATTATGTTACGCAGTGACCAAACCTGAATTTGATCTTTCTCCATTGGAAACTCTGATCTTTCCTATTGTATGCCACTGACTACCCATTCCTGCCAGCTTTCAAACAGATGAAAGGGATAATGACCCAAATAACTGGACACAAAGGGGCCATGTCATACACATGTGTAACAGATTCTACTAGATATAATTGGCAAAAAGGGAAGTCAACTCAGGCAAAATTATGTAGAGTCAAAATTGCCTTTGGAAACACCTTAGGTCCAGGCAGAGAAAACAGCAAGTATAAAGGCCCTGAGGAAAGTAGAAGATGGGCTTAGAGAGATAGCAGGGCCCTGCAGCCCAAGATTGAAAAGCCTTGATCAACAAACACAACAAACTGAGTGGGATTTTAATAGATTTAACAAAACACAGCAGATGCAGGTTTGTGAGCAAAATTGTAGTAAGATGGCTCAGAAAGCAAGCAGTTAGAGGAAGGAAGAAGAGATGGGGAATAATTGCAGCCATTTAGGGAAGAAACAAGGGAATGGCCATGTTGATGGAAAAGATGCGCTGGAATCAAAGCCTGCTGCAGAAGTTGAATCATGGCAGTTATTGACTAAGTAGATGCGGAGTGCAAAATCCAAGAAAAGAACATGAGTGACTAACATTTCGAAAAGTGTGTAGGTTGAATGCAGTGGCTCACGCCTGGAATCCCAGTACTTTGGGAGGCTGAAGTAGGGAGATTGCTTGGGTTCAGGAACCAGCCTGGGCAACATAGGGAGAGCCTGTCTTTACAAAAAATTTTCAAAAGTTAACTGGGCATGGTGGTGCATGCCTGTAGTATCTTGGCTACTTGGGAGGCCGAAGTGGGAGGATCACTTTAGCCTGGGAGGACAGAGCAAGACCCTGTCTCATCTCAAAAACAAACAAAAAAAAAGTGTATAGAAGAAATCTTTTTTTTTTTTTTTTGAGACAGGGTCTCACTGTGTTGCCCAGGCTGGAGTATAGTGGTATGATAGTGGCTCACTGCAGCCTCAACTTCCAGGGCTGAAGTGAGCCTTTCTCCTTTAGTAGCTGGGATTACAGGTACATACCACTATGCCCTGCTAATTGTTATTATTTTTAAACTTTTCGTAGAGATGGGGGTCTTTATGTTGCCCAGGCTCGTCTCCAGCTCCTGACCTCAAGCTTTCCTCCAGCTGCGGCCTCCCAAAGTGCTAGAATTATAGGTGTGAGCCACTGGGCCTAGTCAGAAGAAAGTTTTTTTTTTTTGTTTTGTTTTTTTTCTTTTCTGAGACAGGTCTCACTCTGTCACCCAGGTTGAAGTGCAGTGGGTGATTTTGACCCACTGCAACCTCTACCCGCTGGGCTGAAGGGATCCTCCCACCTCAGCCTCATGAGTAGCTGGGACCACAGGTGTGCACCACCATACCCGGCTATTTTTTTTTTTTGTATTTTTAGTAGAGCCGGGGGTCTCACCATGTTGCCCAACCTGGTCTCGAACTCCTGGCCTCAAACAATCCACTCATTTCAGCCTCTCAAATTGCTGGGATTATAGACATGAGCCACTGCGCCCGGCCCAGAAGAAATTTTTTATGCCTACTGTCTGCCGAGCACTTTATACTCAGTGCCTCCTTTAATTTTTACACCAATCCTTAATGAGATAATTGTTCTCCACGTTGCACAAAAGAGAAAACTGAAGCTTGAGACAGCTTGAAAAATACGCCAAACTTAAAGGGGTGGCAAAGTCACAACTTGAACCCAAGTGTGTATGACCTCTAGTTGGGTGGGGAGGGTGGCTAGTGGCATCACAAACAAAGAACAAACCTGGGACAAGTCTGGAGGAAGAGTTAAGTTGAGCTTGAAGCCTGCTGCATGTGAGGCACTGGAAAGCATTCAGGTATGGATGTTCGGCCACCGGGGGAACGGGAACTAACCAAGGAGCTCAGGAGAGGCAAGGAAGCAGATTTGGGTCCGCTGCATTTGCCTTGCCTCATATATACACTGATATATTCTTATGAAACAAATTAATATTTTTTTTCAGTAAAACTGTGCATATCAGTTTGTATTCTAGAGAAGTTATCCAAAAATTTCATCTAAGCCAACCAGGCCGAATTTTTATCTTCTTGAACAGGGTGAGTTAATTCTGTCTCTGAACCTCAAAGTACCTCACTGTTAGTTAAAACATTTTGAGACAGGATCTCTCTCTCTTGCCCAGCTAGAGTGCAGTGGCACCATCTTGGCTCAATGCAGCCTCTACCCCCTGGGTTCAAGTGATTCTCCTGCCTCAGCCACCGAGTAGCTGGGGTTACAGGTGTGCCACCACCACACCCGGCTAATTTTTGTATTTTTAGTAGAGACCAGGTTTCACCCTGTTGACCGGGCTGGTCTGAAACTCCTGAGCTCAAGTGATCCACCTGCCTTGGCCTCCCAAAGTGCTGGGATTACAGGCATAAGCCACTGTACCCGACCAGTGAAAACATTCTTTTAATGTTTTCAAGGCAACAGTGGCACAAGTAATCAAGGTCTTATATTACTGATGTCAACTTACTGTCTGCTGAACTTGCAGGAAGCAAAAAACCAGTGAGTCAAATTTAGTAACTCATCTTTACGTTATATAAGCTTTCTTCTTCCCCACCCCCTTAGTTAAGGGGCCGACAAACTGTTTTTGTAAAGGGCCAGAGAGTATGTATTTTAGACTTTGCAGGCTGTATGGCTTCCATCACAACTACTCAGCTGTGTTGCAACTGTTCAGCTCTACCATTGTAGCAAGAAAGAAGCCATAGACAATATGTAAACAAATGGGCATGGCTGTGTTCTGATAAAACTTTATTTACAAGAACAGGCCATGGGCTGGATTTGTCCCACAGGTTATAGTTTACTAACCTCTGCCTTAGATAATTATGTAAGCTATGAGTAATATTTTCTGATGTACATTCTGTACCTTAGAATGGGTATTATATTCATTTTATTGTTTTAAAAATCACAATTATATTATCTTTGAATCTGGCACATTAGAGATCATTCAGATTTTGAGGAAAGAAACCATTTCTTCTTCATCTTGCATCTCCTGCTCCTTGCTCAGTGCATGGCATACATCAAATGCTTGGTTAATGCCCCTTTATAAATTGAAGGGTTAATTGCATCTAGCCAGCCAACACTCTCATCTTGGAGGTGAGGATATGGTATCATTGAAGAAGCACTGCAGCCAGTGGGGGATGCTTACTAGATACAGATTCTAATTCTAAATCTGGCTGTGATGCTAAGTTGCTACTAGTCAGTTCCTTTCTCTGGACAGATATTCATCTGTTAAACCAAGGGCTGGAATTGTGGCAGACTCTGTTGGTTCCCTAGCTGACTGCTCTATATATTTTTTGACTGCTATTTCTAACCACCTTCTTCTTGCCTGTCTCCCTACAGAGGCTGTAAATGCCAAATATACACTTTCCACCCTCATTTGCAGTCAGAATTGACCATAGGACCCAGTTTTGGTCAGTGAGATAGAAGAAATATAGGAGGCTTCTGAGGAAGACTCCCCCTCTGCCTATGAAAGGAGCAAGGCCTGTAGGAAAAGCGCCTTTCCTTTTTCACTTTGGACACCCTGCCATTTGTGGACATCATGCCTACAGCTGTGACAGCCATATTGCAGCCGTAAGGCTGTAAGCCTTTAGGGAAGCCATAGACACCTCTAGTTTGTTGCTGTTATTTTGCTGCCAAACTCATTTTAACCAATGTGGTGATCCTTAGGGTACCCTTTAGATCTCTGAGTAAAGACATAGATGCAGTTAATCAAAGAACTGAGCCTTGAACTGAGTTTCGCTTTTTTGCCCAGGCTGGAGTGCAGTGGTGTAATCTTGGCTCACTGCAACCTACACCTTCTGGTTTCAAGTGATTCTCCTGCCTCAGCCTCCCAGGTAGCTGGGGTTACAAGCATCCGCCACCATGCGTGGCTAATTTTTATATTTTTAGTAGAGGCGGGGTTTCACCATGTTGGCCAGGCTGGTCTTGAACTCCTGACCTTGTGATCCGCCCACTTTGGCCTCCCAAAGTGTTGGGCTTACAGGTGTGAGCCACCACGCCCAGCTCACATGTGCTTTTAATAGTATATGAATCTGCTTTATTTAATGTCCCATTTTATATTTGACTCACCCAGCCATTAATTTAACTAAAATATATGGGACTTAAGAGAATGCAGTCATTTTCTTTTTTTTTTTTTTTTTTTTTTTTTTTGAGACGGAGTCTCGCTCTGTCGCCCAGGCTGGAGTGCAGTGGCCGGATCT
>NC_037689.1:53363874-53528837 GCF_003255815.1 Theropithecus gelada
TGGTAAAGCCAGGATTCATACCCTGACAGCTGTCAACAGGAATTAATGAAAGTTCTCTGTAAAGGGCCAGAAAGTAAATATTTTTGGCTTTGAGGAACACATAAATCTCCATTACATATTCTTCTTTGGGTTTTATACAACTTATTAAAACAAGTAAAAACTGTTTTTAGTTCCCTTGCTATTAAAACAAACCAGGCCCCATGTTGAATTTGCACTGAGACCTGTAGTGTGCTGTCCCCTGCCCTGCTCTCTTACTACAAGACTCTACTGCTTCCCCAAGACCAATATTTACTGAAGACTTCTTATGGGCCAGACACTGTGCTAAATGCTTTTCATGCAATATCTCTGTAATACAACGAGCCTCTGGGTTGGTTTCCATTTTATAGATGGAAAATAGGCTTAGAGAGTTTCAGCAGCAACTGAAACACAAATACAAGGCTAGAAAGTGGCAGAGCTGTGAGCTGTGTGAATCTGGAAACTGTGCTTTTATCCACTGCAGTAGAGAGGCTGAGTAGGGTGAACTGGGACTGGGGCAGGGAGGGACTGGAATAAGAAAACTGGTGTGCAGAGTATGGCAATAGCCTAGACAATTACGGTATGGTTTGAAAAACACTGTAGCTTCATAGTCAACTGGATTTGTCAGTTTATTGGATGTCAGGTAGGGTGGATTAGGGGAAGATCACTCTAAGGTCTGAACTTGGATTACTTAGAGAACAGAAATAAGGAAATCAGGTATAGGGCTGCTTTGAGGAGATAAATGGATAGGCTGATAAAGCTTATGGTGGCAAGATCCCTTATAGTTTTGGCTGCTTAACTAACTAGTTGTGTTATAGCAGGCAAAAAAATTAGCTTCTCTTGGCTTCAGTATCCTAAAGTACAAAACGAGGGTGTTGAATTAGATGGTCCCTTAGTTTACTTCTAATGATAATGTTCCAGTCGGTGAAAAGCAAAGGAAAAATCTAGGAAACTGCCAAAAGAAAGAGCCTAGAATAGGCTTTTTGAGGGAAAGATTTCTGAAAAAGAATCGAACAGAAGGGTGCTAAAAAGTTTATTGTAATTCATCTGTCTTACTGCTCTCAGCAAATAAAGATCAAACAGGGTGTTTGTGTTTGCAAGGTCAAAGTAAACTCGTGTCCATTATCAAATGGCTGAATGACTCTTAACTGGCTCAGAGAAATATCAGAAAATGTATAGGAGAAAACTAATGGAAAGAGTGATTAACATGATCGTTTCTGGCTCCAAAGAATAAGGAAACAGGGAAAGTGAAGAAATATGAAGAAGTATAAGGCAAGAATTAAAGATGATATAAATGAACAGGTCACTATGATTATGTGGGTTGCCTATTCAGACAAGAAAATAGGGCATCAATAATCTCTCATGCCGCCTAGTACAATTAGAAAAGAAAACGAATGCTAGTATCACTAGGAAAAGACAGAAGAATTACTTTTAGAATCGTCAAAAAATAAGTTTGAAAGCTTTTGCAAAAAGCACAGAAGTGAATGTTTTGAAGCAAATGAAACTAATGGGAATTATAATGAGACACATAGCAGTTTTATAATCTTGCCTTTCTTGTAATGTGTCAGAGAACAAGAACCCTGCTATTTTAACATGCTTTGTCTATACGGTGCCAACATTGAACATGACATGAAGAGAAGAAAGTCATTTCTGATGATAGCATGTAGTATCTGAATCTGTTTCTAGAATTTGTGATTCATTTTAAAGATTTCTAAGAAAAGGACACATCTAGATCATCCATGATGTTAAATCTGCTGTTCTGAAATAATATCAATAATACAAACAAATTCTAATTTTATGTATGTGAAAAAAACTATTTATATAAACTCATATTCATTCAAGAAACAAATACTCCAAGTTGGATATCAAGGAGTTTCCTTTCAGTTATCCTTTGTTCAGTGGATATAAATGCTGTGCTCCTTAATACTGGGTATAAAAAGAAAAATAAGATTATTAGAAATATACAAATCAAATATACTTCTGAAAAAAAATGAGAAGCTATTGAAATAAGGTCAACTAAACAGAAATCTATTTGTAGGATTTAAAACACTATGAATGAGATCATCTTTTGTGATTCCATCTATCCTTGCATTTCTCAAATTCTATTTTGGAATCACTGCCTATGTTCATTGCCTAAAACAGCTTTTCCTTTGATTCTTAGATGATCTTATGAAAATGAAAATATATATAAGGCTATTTTGCATAGAAATGATTAGACATAGATAAATATTTACATCAAACAGTTCAGGGAGTGGGGACTAGTTCTTTCAGAGACTATACAATGAAAATTTTAGACTGATTTAAACATATTATTTTATATGCCAGTTTAGGATGATGAATAAGTAATGAATCACTGAATTTCTCCCTCTCTCCCTACCCCTAGCCTTCTTCACTTCTTTCCTCCTTTATTCCTTCTTTATTGACATACATATATAGTGTGTACATCCCCCATCGTCTAAAGTAACCCCACGGGAAGAAATGTTCAGGTGGTTATATTAAAAAGATCGAGGTTATGAACATCTCAGAGTTGTATGCCCAAACACCAATGCAATATAAAAATTAAGGTGTACATATATGATATTTCAATTGTTTCATTTTTATGTGTGAACGAATTTGGAAGAAAAACCTTTCATACACTCCACACTTTCTGTGTTTTGTAGCCACAGCCTTCATTTGCAACTCTGACATGGCAAGCTGCTGTTTTCTACATTTCATTTGTGTGGGTGCCTGCTGCATACCAATATATATTTTCTCTTTACAACCATCCACCACGTGGATGCATTTCTTTATTAGTCAATATATATTCTGTAGGCTACATTCTGCAAATTTGAACACGGACAAAATGCAATCAATACAATCCATAACACTGCACAGATGTCTTGGAGAGATTGCAGAAATCATTCACCAGGAGGCTGAATGTCGAAGAATTATAAAATGCATTTAGATGGACAAGTCAGAAAACAGGTTTAAAAAGTAGTACATTTTTAAATTTGTGATTTCATTATGACCATGGAATAAGGTAAAAGCATAACTGTAGTCAGCAATTTACACTTAAATATAGAAAATGCAAAAGACACTATGTACATAGGAGGAAAGGGGGTATGGATGTGAGAAGAAACAGGAGGGAGAAGCCTAATGAATGATCTTCAGATGAAAAGAATCAATGAAAAATATCCAGCTGTGGTTAAATGCTTTCAAATTGCCATTTATGCAATTGATGCATGGAATAGGTATTTGTCAGTGCAGAGAGTGCGAACAGAACATTTTTATGAAACAGAGCAGGATCCTTGGCAAAATACCAATGAAATATAGTTTTCAATAGTAAGGAAAATGGAGAGTGTGAAATAATGTCAATTAGAGAGAAATGCGTGCTACTGAAGACTCTCGGCACTATTCCTGGAAGAATAACCACCATGCTTAGAAATCCCGAGAGTTCTGGGAAACAATGACCACAGAAACAAGACTTATTGATTTAAATTAAGATTTCAGTTGTGCTTAAGAAACATGTAATGATTACAATTACATCATCTGATAAGAAAAATAACATGTATAGGCAAGAGTGATATTTAAAATGTTGTATTTAACCATTTGTATGAGATGGATACAGAACAATCAGGCAGAGGCAATGATAAATTAGAACAGAATTTAAAGGTTTAAAATGGAAAGACATGGATGTATTGGAACATACTGGCTGAATATCAGTGCCTGAGGGCGATGGTTGATAAATCTGTAAGAAATTTTTCGATGCATATTTCTGAGCACCTTTTGTCCCTTTAATAGAATTATAATTTCCAGCAAAATCAAAAGTATTAGAAATAAATGGTTCAAAATTCCCAACGTTTAAAGAATTACCTTCATATGACATTTGCCAAACCACTGACAACCATCTATAATTGACAAAAAACGAGCATAAGTGGACTCAAATTAATAGGAGCTACAAAATATTTAGAAAGTAGAAAAAAATCTAAAATTAAAAAAAATTCTGTCCAAATCACTTGTTTAGCCGAAGTTCAGAACAGTGAACAATCAGCAATAATAGATGTAAATCAATTTCCACTTACGGATTTTTTTTTTTTTTTTTTTTTTGAGACGGAGTCTCGCTCTGTCACCCGGGCTGGAGTGCAGTGGCCGGATCTCAGCTCACTGCAAGCTCTGCCTCCCGGGTTCACGCCATTCTCCTGCCTCAGCCTCCCGAGTAGCTGGGACTACAGGCGCCCGCCACCTCGCCCGGCTAATTTTTTTTTTTATTTTTTAGTAGAGACGGGGTTTCACCGTGTTAGCCAGGATGGTCTCGATCTCCTGACCTCGTGATCCGCCCGTCTCGGCCTCCCAAAGTGCTGGGATTACAGGCTTGAGCCACCGCGCCTGGCCTCCACTTACGGATTTAAGGGCCCTTTTGAAATACTTTTTGAAAAGTTAAGAGACTACAGTGGTAAACCATATGTTAAAAGCAATCTATGACAATTTTCTAAGGCCTCTAAAATCCTATACAGGTTCTCAAAAGTACTATTCAGAAGTGAAAGTTCCAATAATAGATGCTTTCAATGATATTAAAGCAAAAACACAAGAGGGGAACAATGACAGATAAAAAGATTTTATACCTAGAAAAGACTTAATAGTAGACGTTGTCATAAATTACTACACTAAAAAACAGTGCATGAATTTCAGCTTTTCAACTTAACAAAAGACGGGCGATATAGTCAAACCATCATTTACATGAGCTCTTGAGGCTTGAACATATTAATACCAAATTAGAAACTAATTAAAGAGCAGATTGTACCCATACATTCAATGCAGAGTTACTGAATATCTAAGTGCAATGTACCATGTTAGAAGCTATGGGAAATATCAATGTTTTTTCAACATAGATCCTAATTTTACGATATGTATGTGTAGTATACTTGGGGATAATGAAAATACAAGTAGGCAGAAAAGATAACTATTGAGTACTGGGCTTAATATCTGGGTGATAAAATAATATGTACAACAAACCTCTGTGACATGTATTTACCTATGTAACAAACCTTCACATGTATCTCCAAACCTAAAATAAAAGCTAAAAAAAGAAAATACAAGTAGAAAAGTAATAGGTATTAATATGAGAATTAAAAATTTTCATATGGAGGAATCAGGGAAGGCTCCATGATAGAGTATGGTCTTGACATTAAGAGTTTGTGGAATTGGTGTTACAGGTAGAGAAAATAATAATAACAACAACAGTAAAGACAGAGATAGATATAACATTATTGTTTTTGATGATACCCAAGAATCTTTGAGTTATGTAATTTTCATTCTCCAAAAGCCACATGAAGTTGGTTTTTAATTCCATTTTACAGATGAGGAAACTGAGGCACAGGAAGGACTCAAGGTTATATATCTATCAATGGAGTGGATTGATTAGAATTGGATCTGTCCAATTGCAGAGCCCCTTTTCCTATACTGCCTTTCCATAAACAGAGCAAGATCAGTTTAGTTGGCATGTGGTTTGTGAAAGAAAGGAGTAGCAGTTAGAGTAGAAGGGTGACTTGGAGTCTCCTAGCTGCATTTAGGAAGGCACATTTAAGGCACTCTAATCCAAGGCATGTTCATTTCCACAAGCTTTACCACAATTTTTTATTAATAACATAAACACCAAAAGAATATAGTGCCATCATCATAGAAATCCATTGCATTAAGTCATCAATGAAAAGTATACTCAGAAGTTCTTGAAGTCTGCTCATGAAATTCAGTTATCTTTTGGATATCATAGGCATCACAGAAAAATAAATATTTTAAAGTTTCAACTACATCTTACTTGTGATACTTTATCTTATTGTTTTATTATTATTTTATTTTGTTTTATTTGAAACAGAGTTTTGCTCTTGTTGCCCAGGCTGGAGTGCAATGGCACGATCTCGGCTCACTGCAACCTCTGCCTCCGGAGTTCAAGCAATTCTCCTGCGTCAGCCTCCCTAATAGCTGTGATTACAGGTGCCCACCACCACGCCCAGCTAATTTTTTATATTTTTAGTAGCGACGGGGTTTCACTATGTTGGCCAGGATGGTCTTGAACTTCTGACCTCAGGCGATCCACCCACCTTGGCCTCTTCAAAGTGCTAGGATTACAGGTATGAGCCACCACGTCTGGACTATCTTTTTTTTTTTTTTGAGACAGAGTCTTGCTCTGTTGCCCAGGCTGGAATGCTATGGCACGATCTCGGCTCACTGCAAGCTCACCTCCCGGGTTCACGCCATTATCCTGCCTCAGCCTCCCGAGTAGCTGGGACTACAGGCGCCCGCCACCACATCTGGCTAATTTTCTGTATTTTTTTTTTTTTTTAGTAGAGACAGGGTTTCACTGTGTTAGCCAGGATGGTCTTGATCTCCTGACCTCGTGATCTACCCGCCTCAGCCTCCCCAAGTGCTGGGATCACAGGCATGAGCCACCGCGCCTAGCCTATCTTATTTTTAAAAATTATCACTCAACATACAGCTCGAATCTTCCATAGTATAATTTTATTTAACTGAAGGATGGATTTGTCATTAGTTCCATAACTCCTGTTCTCTCTCTTGACTTTATTTTTTATACACACAACATTTAACCAGAAGATAGACCCAATAAAAATTTATTACATTATGAAGTAGGTTAAAACTGGACATAATGAGACAAACAAACAAATGCAAAGTGGTCCAAAATCTTTCGATTTAATGATGATAGTGTAACCTGCAATCATTCATATATGAGAGAAGGCATCATGAGGATCTCAGCTTTGGGATAAGTTTTCCAGGAAGGGAACTAGAGCATTTGTCCAGCCCTGTTGTTTCACCAAGGACCCTTGTTAGCAATGACAGGCATTTATAAGAAGTGTGGCCACACTCATCAGGTACAGAACGTAGAAAAGCTGCCTGGCTCACTAGAGTACTGAATCTGGCATCATGCTCATGTCATCCACGTAGTAACCAATGGGGCCGTTTTAAAAACCACAAATGTTTGTAGGGATCTGTTTTCTCTATTAAGCCTCTTTCTCCTGTGAAAAATATCTCCGGAAACATGTAGAAATAACTTATTTTTCTTTAAACTTTGTTTTGTTTTGTTTTGTTTTTTGAGACAGAGTCTTGCTTTGTTACCCACACTGGAGTGGAGTGGTGCAATCTTGGCTCACTGCAACCTCTGCCTCCCAGGTTTAAGTGATTCTCATGCCTCAGTGTAGCTGGGGTTACAGGTATGCACCATCACACCCAGCTAATTTTTGTATTTTTAGTGGAAATGAGGTTTCACCATGTTGGTCAGGCTGGTCTCGAAGTCCTGACTTCAAGTGATCCGCCTGCCTCGGCCTCCCAAAGTGCTGGGATTACAGGCGTGAGCCGCCACGCCCGGCTACTTTGAACTTTTGATCTTGGTATCTTAATGTTATCCTTTCCCATCCAAGGAAAGGTATCTAGCCCATTTTTCTTTGCGTTTACTTCCTCCAGATGTTCTAATGTCTGCTTCAAAATGCTAGGAGACCTTAACCTAGAGCTACTCACATGGTATACAGGATCATAGCACTTTTGCTTCAGTGAATTGACTTATTTCTTGTAAGTCACATCCAACAGCATTAATGCTTCCTCCTCAACACAACCTCAAGAGTTCTGGAGGGAACCTCTCCTTTACTACAATGGGGGTTTCCTCTGCTCTCCAGTGGGGAAATGGGGTTTTTTCCCATGATTTACTAGCTTGTCAAGACTATTGTGGCAATTCGGTAAGATTGTACTTTGAAAATGCTCAGTCAACTCTAAAGTGCAATGCAGATATAAAGTATAAGTAATAGCTGCTGAAATATTTTAAATATCCTTGGGCCCTAATACAATCCTGATAAAATCAGCAGTCTTCTACATAGGAACAAATAAAACAGATTCTCCCCATTAAGTAAACAAAACTTAGAGTAGGCTTGTAGTTCTCAAGGACAAGTTGTGAAATTAAATTTCCAGATTTTTAACTCAATTTAGGTGTTTTCTGGTGCCAGATGGTTTGAAGTTCTTAAACCATGTTTATTTTATTTTATTCATTTATTTTTTTGAGATGGAGTCTTGCTCTGTCGCCCAGGCTGGAGGGCAGTGAAACGATCTCTGCTCACTGCAACCTCTGCCTTCTGGGTTCCAGCGATTCTCCTGTCTCAGCCTCCCAAGTAGCTGGGATTACAGGCGCCCGCCACCATGCCTGACTAATTTTTGTATTTTTTAGTAGAGACAGGGTTTTGCCATGTTGGCCAGGCTGGTCTTGAACTTCTGACCTCAGGTGATCCGCCCACCTCGGCCTCCCAAAGTGCCGGGATTATAGGCTTGAGTCACCGTGTCCAGCCCTTAAGTCATTTTTAAAGCAGCATGCATCTTTAACCTTTAATGTAAAGAACATGATCATAGAAAAGTATTTAAATGTTGACCTTATTCATGGAATGCTTTAACTGTAGACGTCAACTTTGCACTCTATGACAACAAAATATGCACGTATCACCCTTTTATTATAGAACTCAGTACCACGAGGTATGATATAAATGGTTACTGAGAAACAGAGTTTGCTGCATCGTGCTTTTGGTGAGAAGTAGTTGCACAGTATTCAAGGAGTTGTTCGTTATGTAATGGGAACGTTGTGCTTAGAACAGCTCCACAGGGAGAAGCAATTGAGCTAGATGTAAAAATGTTCTCCATTTCACAATACAGAATTTTAATTTTTGCAGTATACTTTTCCTTATACTATCATAATTTTACATGTTGGGTAAGAATTTCCATGAATTCTATATACAATTTGACCTCCTGTCATCTTTATTTTGCCCTCTTCCTTTCTCTTCTAGTTGGAATGAAATAGAGGAAGGAGTAGACAGTATGGCCTTTTTCTGATTTTGACCTGTATTACATTTTGAGAGTTTAGAGTAATGGGGTCCATATAATAATATTAATCAATCAATAATTATATCTATCTATCTATCTATCTATCTATCTATCTATTTTTTTGAGATGGAGTCTCTGTCATTCAGGCTAGAGTGAAGTGGTGCGATCTCGGCTCACTGCGACCTCTACCTCCCAGGTTCAAGTGATTCTTCCACATTAGCCTCCTGAATAGCTGGGACACAAACCTGGCTAATTTTTCCTTTTTTTTTTTTTTTTTTTTTTTTTTTTAGTAGAGACAGGGTGTTACCATGTTGGCCAGGCTGGTCTCGAACTCCTGACCTCAAGTGATCCGCCTGACTTGGCCTCCCAAAGTGCTTGGATTACAGGCGTGAGCCACTGCACCCAACCCTGATAACTTTTTCTGTGTAAGGGCGTAGTTACTTTAAATGCAAAGTGAGAAATGCACTATTGCCAGGGCAGAAAAACATGCTCTGTTAACTTACGTGAATTCATTATTCCTTACTTACAATGATTGTTCACATCCCTGTAGTAAAGAAACTTTTCTACTTACAACTTCCCATAGGTAGCAGTAAAGCTCCCAGGCACAGCAGAAGCATGGCAATGAAGAATACCACCAACAGAGGATATTAGAACTTACTTTAGGCCACCATAAGGTTTTCTTAGCCTGTGTTGTGTTTTGTGTGCATATTTTCATAATGTTTTATAAATATTATTATTAACACTGCTATGTTCAAAAGTACAAAAGAGTGAAAGTGTTGCTTTAAGAAAAGACATGCAATTACCATGGCAACAAAAGAGAACTTATTGTAGAAGGGTGTACACTGTATACATTGGTCACTTTCGTATGTCATTTTGGACTTAAAAGGAAATGAACTTTCAAACAGCCCTTGAGAACCAATTCTCTTTGTAGAGAAAGGAGGTTGTATGTTGTCTATAAATTATAGGATCATAGACTCTTTTTGTTTGTTTTTTGAGGTAGAGTCTCACTGTCACTCAGGCTGGAGTGCAGTGGCATGATCTCGGCTCACTGTAACCTCTGCCTCCTGGGTTCAAGCGATTCTCCTGCCTCAGCCTCCCGAGTAGCTGGGACTACAGTTGCCTGCCACCACGCCCAGCTAATTTTTGTATTTTTAGTAGAGATGGGGTTTTGTCATGTTGGCCAGGCTGGCCTCAAACTCCTGACCTCAAGTGAGCCCCTGCCTCCAGAGATGATCTGGCTGGGCACGATGACTCACGCCACCCAGCACTTTGAGAGACCGAGATGAGCGAGTCACCTGAGGTCAGGAGTTCGAGACCAGCCTGGCCAACATGGTGAAACTCCGTCTCTACTAAAAATACAAAAATTAGCCAGGTGTGGTGGCGGGCACCTGCAGTCCCAGCTACTCGGGAGGCTGAGGCAGGAGAATCACTTGAACCCAGGAGGTGGAGGTTACAGTGAGCCGAGATCACACCACTGCATTCCAGCCTGGGTGACAGAGTGAGATTCTGTCTCAAAAAAAAAAAAAAAAAAAAAGAGAGAGAGAGAGAGGGGGAGAGAGTTGATAGGATCTTAAAGTTTATCTTATAAAATTCCTAGGTAAAAGAGTAATTATCTCTAAAACATCTTCATGCAAGCACTGTTGATTGTCCCCATATATTTTCCATTTTTTTTTCCTGTGGCAATAGAACTCATGATTTTCAGTTTGGTATGTGGATGCCTGAAGGAAAGAATGTATTTCTTAATCTCACATAGATGTAAGTATAATCATGGGACAAAGTTCTGGTGAAGGAACTATCGGGGATACATTTCATGACAGTTTCTAAAAGATTTTCTTACACTGCTGGCACACGCCCTCTCTGTGCCTCCTTCCTTCTTCCATGTTGCTGGGGGCTGGAACTCAGATGTGTTGGCTGGAGCTGGAGCAGACATATTGGACCACGTGGTGACAATAAGGATTGAGGCCACCATGGCAGGGCAACAAGATAAAGGAGGACTTCAGACTTAGTGAAGCAGAACAGCAGTAGGAGGCCTGATCTACCTAGTTCCGGGCTTGTACATGAGAGAGACCTACATTTCTCTACTGTTTAAGCTATTGTTACAGTTTGTCCTATTAGCACGATGGAAATTTGTGAAGCAGCCCATGCCACTTAATAACAACTCTAAGGTTTATATTTTCCGTACTCAGAGTAAGCTCCGTTGTAACACTTGCCCATAGTTCTCTTCTACAATCTTACTTAAGTGTGCTGTCTCCTTTACCCACCCTCCTCAGATGCATGAAGAAGCTGTCCTGTATTTTCACGTTGTCTTCTTACTGAACATTCTAGATTCTTTCAAATATTTGTCATATAACCATCTCTATACCTTTCACAATCTTAGTTGCCCTGCTGTCAATGTATTGTGATTTTTCAGTGTTCCCATCATACGTGATGCTCATAAGCCAGTATGACTGCAGATGTGGTCTAAGTAGTGAAGAGCTGAATGGAACATTTGTGAATTTCATTAATGCAATCTAATACTGTATTGCCTTGTATAGCAAGCCACACCAGATCATACTGGAGATTAATACAGCCCTTGTGCTTATTTAAAATCCCAATTTGTTTTTCACATAAAGCAGCACAAAGTCAGATGTTCCTCAGCCTATATTTGTACAAAAGACTTTAAAAATCTTAAAGGCAGGACATCTTGCTTGTTCTTGTTAAATTTTATTTTAATTTTTAAATTTTGGTACAGTATCCCAGTCTGTTATAATCTTATTTTGAATCTTGATTTTGATCTTTCAGTGTGTTGACTACCATTCTCACCTTTGTGTCATTTGAAAAATTAATAAGTGCACAATGTATATGCTTATCTAGAAAAATGACAAAAATCTGGGTCAAAGTACAGGCAAGGAGGCACAACTTTTAGGGGGCACTATTTAAGGAGGGTTGTGCAATGAAGTAGAACTGAATTCACTCTGTGGTTAACACCACAAAACACTTCTCAAATTGACAGTTTAACACAACATTCCTCCTTGGGCGTGGTTACTGAAACATCAGCAAATTCATCAAATTATATTTCTCTCCATGTATAATTCATGTAATTTAATAAGATATTGTGAGCAGCTATGTAAAAGGCATTGCTGAAAATCAGCTACGCTGCTGCAGCATAACACCACTTAAAAAAAGCCAGTTAAGTTGGCAAAATAAAAAAAGAAAGTCTACAATATTAAGGTGAAAACTTTACAACATGACTCTAGTGAATATTAAAATCTAAAATAAAGGAAAAGAAACAGTTGCTCAATGTTTCAAAACATGGTTTCTCCCAGATTTATAGTTTTCTTTCTTTCTTTCTTTCTTTTTTTTTTTTTTTGAGATGGAGTTTCACTCTGTTGCCCAGGCTGGAGTGCAGTGGTACAATATCCGCTCACTGCAACCTCAGCCCCCCGGGTTCCAGCAATTCTCCTGCCTCAGCCTCCCAAGTAGCTGGGATTACAGGCATGTGCCACCACACCTGGCTAATGTTTTTTTATATTCAGTACAGACAGGGTTTCATCATGTTGGTCAGGCTGGTCTTGAACTCCTGACCTCAAATGATCTACCCACCTCGGCCTCCCAAAGTGCTGTGATTACAGGCATGAGCCACTGCGCCTGGCCTCCAGATTTATAGTTTTTAAGATAAAAGTGACAAGCCAAATTAATGTTTTAAAAAGCTCAAAACATATAGGGGAGAAAAATTAAACAAAGTGCCAAGTAGTGAACATACAGCTAAATAATAAAAAGTAGTCATACTGATGCTTTGTTATTCAAAAATCATTTTTCCTCAAAGAGTAAGGGTGATAAATTGTAAGGACTATCCCAATACATTTTCAATTAAATGACTAAATTAATGTAGAGACATTTAATTAAAGTTCCACTAGTTTTTCCAAATGCTGTTAATTACGCTGCTATCTAAAATTAAATCTCTCCCCAAACCCTTTTACATTTCTTCTGCTCATCTGATACAGATATAATTAAAATGCTGCAAGTTCACCTAAATGTATCCAAATATTATAAAAGAAAATATGAAAAACTGGAGTTTCAGTTGTTCCTTAGGAAGCTGGTATTTTAATGGGATTTCTACAATCCTTGTGGAAAACCAATAGATGTGTAAGTATGCATGCACACGCACACACAAACGGTCTCAAAATTCCTCTGAAAATAAATTTCTCTCTTTACATCTAAGGTGCTGCGGTGAATACCATAGACAACTATAGTTTCAAAGGTTTTCTACCAGCAAAAGATAAGAATTTTTTAAGACACTGGGTAATTAATTTCAGGCACAAGGTGGTGTACTCTGGTTACAACACTTCTGTGCTACCATTTTCAAAACAATAAGCATTCCTTAATAGCAGCTCAGAAAGACACTCTTTGAGAGAAACAGTTTGGAATTCAGGCTTCCTTGTATTGTATCCAAACTTCCAAGTGGAAAAAAACCAGCCTGGAGAATCCCAGCTTCAAGTTATTCTCCAGTGAGTAAACAAAGGTTGATCCTAACTCCCAAACTTATTTTATTAATCATATGCAAGATGAAAACACATTGATCAAACAAGGTCTACTAACATGAGACTTCTGTTATTTCCTTTCTCTTACTTGATTCTGACAGTTGTCCTTTTAATTGCTCCGCACGGATAGTATTCAGCCATCTAAAATCAACAAATTCTCTGTTTACCCCAGTCTGTCTTCCAGGTTGCTGTAGGTTCATTATGCAAATGCTCTTTTAAGAAATAAAGAGCTACTCCAGGAATGACCACCACCTGCCATTGCTATGGAGTCCAGAGGTAGGGTCACGTGCAGGCTGGGGTCTTTTGAAAGTGACTTGTTTCTTTTCCAAACTTTCATTCGCTTCTAATCAAGAGTCTGGTAAATTAGGAGGAGACTTTTTCTCACTCATCATTGTAGACAAAGTCTCGTGAGAAAAGGCTGGGTCTCAGTAGGACTGTGATTCGTGAAAAGTCGATTATGGATAAATTTTGTTTACCAATATCCTTCCTCGTTCCTGGTTCTGCTTGGCAAACAGCCATCCCTCCTCCCATTCTCTTATTACAAGGGTTCACAAACTTCACCGCACTTTGTAATCCTGGGGAGCTTTAACAAACACTGATGCTTGGAGCCCATCCCCAGAGACTGAATTGGTCTGAGGTGCAGCCTGGGCATGAGGAGTTTTATAAGCTGTCCAGGGGATTCCGATATGTAGCCTATGCTTTAGGCCTGTCAAGGTGGGATAACAACTTGATAATAAAGGTTTATTTCCTGATCAGTTAAAGGGGTTACCACATCTCAAAGAAAGATTTTGCATACTCAAAGGACGCTTAATGGAATTTAAGTTAAATAATGGTGTTACAATATCTGTAGTTAATTTTCAATATCTCAACATAGATAGTTGGATATTTCGTATGTGCAGTTAGTGCAACCTTCAACTCTAGAGGCTTGAGGCAACTGGTTATTTTAATTAGGAATTCATATTCTAGGACAGCACAGCCTTCATCTTACGAAAAAGGCCAAAACTCAGAGACTGCTACTACTATATATCTCTATGAACCTTGGAGGTTTTTGTAATGCACGTAATAGATATCACCAATGTGTTTTTGCTGAGGGAAATAGTGGACTGCAATGACTATCCCTATAGGATCTCATTAGTAAAATTTAAGACAATCAAGATACATGGATTGACTAAAATATTTTAATGACATCCCCTAACATTGCTTAAACAGGATATAAGAATCCAGCAACATCCATTGCTCGGGTTTTTAATTTTACATCTGGTCTCCAATGGCCTTGTGGTCAACCACTGGCTTGGGAAGAATTCTTGTGACCTGATGCCAAATCTAAAGGTAAGAGATACTGTTTTTGCAATGGTGTCAATTTAAGCCTAAAATCCTAGACTTCATAAAAGTTGCAGAACAGGGTGTAAGCTGACTTCTGTCTGCCTTCTAATAAATGTTTGTTAACAACATGATTGTACTTGTGGAAGATTTCAGCGTGAGGCATGAAGCCGCGGCTGGTGGGAGCCATTCCTCATCCACCTCAAACACTTCTGTGGTTCTCCGTTATTTCCCCAAAAGAACTTAAGACCTAAATTCACTTAGCTCAGTTCACAGCAGGTGACATTTGAGGCAGTGTGCCAATAAAACGGGGGTAAGTAAATATTTGGGGTAAGAGGGTCTTCTGCACAACGATTAGATAGTTCTAGGTGATTTTCTAGTCTTCTCATTCGTAAGAGTGGTCCCAGCAAGAATAGAGACTGAAATAAAGTGGTCATTTTAAAGCTTTAAATACTCTGCTTTCAGCTCTCTGTCCACTTATTCAAAGACACACTTGAAAGGAAACAGGAGCCCATATTATAGCACAGGCTTTCAAATTTGTCAATACGAGGCACCAGGAAATGCCCTGTTCTTCTGCGGGGCTCTTTCATTTAACTTGCATTCCAGGAATGTTCATTTGTTCCAAGCAACATTAGAAATTAATGGGGTAAGTGCTGGGTAAATGTAGGTGGTTGGTATAAAGGTTGCTTTCTTGAGTTAATGCCTGAGAAATCACCAAGCCTATAATTTCTTTTTTCTTTTCTTTTTTTTTTTTTTTTTTGAGACGGAGTCTTGCTCTGTCGCCAGGCTGGAGTACAGTGGCACGATCTTGGCTCACTGCAAGCTCCGCCTCCCGGGTTCAAGCGATACTCCTGCCACAGCCTCCTGAGTAGCTGGGACTACAGGCACACGCCACCATGCCCGGCTAGTTTTTGTATTTTTAGTAGAGATGAGTTTCACCATGTTGGCGAGGATGGCACCGAGCCTATAATTTCTAAAGTCCTGTTTGATTTGAAGTTTTAATGCAAGTACTAATGACTGCAGGAGAGGGATGTTTTCTATATCTTAAGAAATATGTAAATAATATGTGGCATAGCCTCTGATAGTACTGCAATAGAACTATCTATAACTAATATATACAGCAAATATATTATCATTTCTTTTTTTTTTTTTTTGAGACAGAGTTTCACTCTTGTTGCCCAGGCTAGAGTGCAATGGTGCGATCTTGGCTCACTGCAACCTCTGCCTCCTGAGTTCAAGTGATTCTCCTGCCTCAGCCTCCCGAGTACCTAGGATTATAGGCACCCACCACCATGCCCGGCTAATTTTTTGTATTTTTAGTACAGACGGGGTTTCACCATGTTGGCCAGGCTGGTCTCCAACTCCTGAGCTCAGGTGATCCACCCACCACAGCCTCCCAAAGTGCTGGGATTACAGGCGTGAGCCACCATGCCTGGCCCTATTATTACTTTGTATGTTTCTGCAGAGATCTGTAGAAAATTAAAAAAAAAAAAAAAAGAATGCTGGCTTATAAATGGAGTAGATTTTCTAGAAAATAAATGTTTTAGTCCATTTGGAATGCTATAACAAAATATCATAAACTGGGTGACTTACAGACAACCAAAGTTTTTTTCTCACAATTCTGAAGGCTGGGAAGTCTGATATCAAGGTGCTGGCAGATTCAATGTTTGGTGAAGGCCCGATTTCTTGTTCATAGATGACGCCTTCTTGTGTTCTCACATGGCAAAAAGGGCAAAGCAGCTCTCTGGGTCTCTTTTAAAAAGGTTCTAATCCCATTCACGTGGGCTCTGCCCTCATGATCTAATCACCTCCCAAGGGGCCTACCTCCTAATACCATCACATATGGAATTAGGTTTCCACATATGAATTCTGGGGAGACACAAATATTCAAGCCATAGCAGTGAGGCAATCACAGAACAGGGCAGTTAGATTTAAGTGTAATGTACTAGGGGAATCACAATGGGAGAGCTGTATCAATTTCTTTGCCTGCTGCCCTATCATCAGGGAAGGTACTTAACTGCTCCAAGGCCACATGACTCCATGTGCACCAGTAGCAAAAACTACATTCAATGCTTTATAGGTTAGGAAAGAAGTACAGGTTCCCACCCTTATGTGTGCTCATTTCCATTTCTTGCTGCCCTTCTCTTTATTTACAAAAGGATGAGAACTTGATCCACAAGTGATTTCATTGAGATGTAACTCTTATTTTCTCCAAAGAGAAGTGTTGGAACATGCTTTGATTATCAGGTGAGGGCTCTGTGTACATTTTCATGCAAATGTCTTAGATTGTTAACTCTCCTCCAATGAATGCAAGACCTTCTGCCTTCGGTGATGACTAAGGTGGTAACAGTTATCAGGTAGTTGCTTGGCACTGACTTATTTACTAGACACTGGGTTTTTGGTTTTTGTTCTGTTTTGTTTTGTTTTGTTTTTTTGAGACAGTCTCACTCTGTGGTCCAGGCCAGAGTGCAGTGGCATGATGTCAGCTCACGGCAACTTCCGCCTCCTGTGTTCAAGCAATTCTGCCTCAGCCTCCCGAGATGGGACTACAGGCACCACCACCATGCCTGGCTAATTTTTGTATTTTTAGTAGAGACAGGGTTTCACCATGGTGGCCAGGCTGGTCTTGAACTCCTGGCCTCAATTAATCCACCTGCCTTGGCCTCCCAAAGTGCTGGGATTACAGGTGTGAGCCACATTGCCTGGCCTACTAGACACTGTTAAGGCAGGCATGTGCTAAACAGGTCACATGACCTCTACTATCCCTGGAATTATAATACTAGTGAGAACAATAGTTTTCAAACTTTGACCATGACCTATAGTAAGAAATACATTCATCATAGTTACTTAGAATGCGTTCTCCACACGTATACATTCATGGGTGTATGTGTGTGTGTGTCTAAAATACCACTTCCCCAGGAAACTTTCCAGGCCTACTAAACCAGGTCAAGTCCCTCTGTTAAACTCTCTCAGCACTCTGTTTTTGTCCTTTCTAAGTACTCATTACAGTTGGAATGAAATAATTACATAACAAAGATGTTGAACCCATCTCTAGATCTGTATTCTAGGGCTTTATGAGGGCAGGGACCTTCCTCCTCTCTTACAGAACAGCAGTATAGGAAAAACTAACCTGAAGCAATAATATTTTGTACATAAGAGCTGCTTAATCAGTACTTATGACCTGAGTAAATGGATAAAGACCTCAGCAAGGAGATCCCTGGGGCCTTTTCTTATTTGAAAATCTCGAGGTAGAGCTGGAGTAGGTCATCCAACATGTTCATTGGCATAGCTTACAGAACAACAGCATCAACATGGTACCAGGACAGATAGGATATATCTGGGGAGCAGGGTGTGATATAAGAGCAGGATGTATTATTAATAGTTCTACCCTTTCTCATTAGTTTTTCAGGGCTTGAACATGTTTCCTGTTGGTATCCACTCATATTTATTGCCTCTTTCTTTCTTCATCTCGTTTATTTATTGTCATTACCAACTTAACCCAGTTTTATTTATCTTCTTTTTGACTGCCTGTTGGCAAAAAAATATCAAACCGTAAGAAAAATAGGTGTTTTCTAGAAAGTTGGGTAAAAATACACTATTGTTTTGTTGCTTCTTTATGCTGCTTTGCTCTGTGAAAAAAGTGGAAAATAATAACTTTAGTTTGGAAAATAAGCTCAATAAAGACAGGAGTTAGGAACATTCCCTCGATTAACCACTGAGGGGAAGCCCTTTCTATAGAAAGAATTTACATCCTGTGAGTTGGTCATGTTTTTAGTAAGAAGGATTAAATTGCATGTATATGTCCAGAGTCAATTCATGGGAAACCTAGAGCCAGAATCCAAGTCAACTTTGTCCATTACTTCTTTCTCAAGAGTAAACACCCTCAGCTGGATGACAAGTAATGATTGCCAGGCAAGGTTTATGTCATTAATCTCTATAAGCAGGAAGTTGATGCAAAGCAAAACTCTCACCTGACATCTGTTTTTTGATCACCCTTATAGCAAGCTAGTTTTAAAGAAGTGAGAAAGACATGCATGGAACAGGCAATTGTGCTCCCAGATCAAACTTCTTATTATAACCAGACGTGGCTTCATGTTCCAACAAAGCAAGATATTCCCAGGCCATATGGTAACAAAGGCCTGGGACACTGTGGGGCCCACATTTCTCACTTCTATGAATGAGTGCCCACAGGAATGTGTTCACAACATGTAACAAAGTGAACTTGTGAGTTGCTGATACACATCTCTCTTATGTCATACAACTGCTGCCATTAGAGATTCATGGCAGTGTCCTTGCCCGGCAGTCATGCATATCCAAATGAGGCATACTCCCTAGCTATTACAAGAGTCCTGTCTGGCTGCAGGCATTGACTGACTTCTCCTTTTTATCTCAACTTGAAATCAGTGCCTTGCTCCCATCCAGTGCCACATGAAATCCAAGGAATCAAAGTGCAATCTCTGCTGCTACTCCTTCTGTTCAAAACATGGACCATCATGCAATATTAAAGCATGAATCCTGGAACTCTGTTAATGTTGTGAAATAGGTGAGTACTTACCAAGAATTACCATTCTGACAGCACAGTGGAAAAACTTCATTCATTGTAAAAAGCAGAGAATTGAGTTTCTATTTGGGGTTGCCTTTCACGTCCCCTCCCCTTGTAGAGATAATGAAAAAAATGCCCAGCTATTTTTCAGGTGTGATATTTACTTTCTTTTCCAACAGGTTCATTGGAGGAATACACAGAAATATTTTATAGAACCACAAACTAATAGAGGTAAAATAAGCTGTGGAATAAAATAAGCAGATAAGACTAGTTTCTAGTCTACGATTTCTGGGGAAATGCGAGAACTTTATTTTAATTTGTTTATTTTATTCTGGGTGAATTTTACTAACTTTAAGGATCATAAAATAATAATGATTATCTCTACTTTTAAAATCCACATTTCTATCAATTATTATATGCATATTCCAGTGTGTACAGATAAAAAGAGATTCAAGTACAACTAAACCTAGAGATTTCATCAGAAAATAATCCCCAAAATGAGTTACTATTGCAAAATGGAAAATATGATGTAAATAGGCATTTTGGGCTTTCAGATAAACAGCATAAATTTTTAAACAGGATACATCTTTGTTATCCACAAAGAGAAAAACAAGGTTTAGTGAAGAGTGTTGAATTGTGTCTGATTTCCGATTTTGCTTTTAACAAATGAGAACATCTCAGCTAAGTCAACCAGAAACTATTTCCTAATCTACAAATTAAAGGGTTTGGCCTAGATAATTTCTAGTCTTTTCTGGCTTCAACCCCTCGCTGCCTCCACCTACTCTCTCTCTCTCTGTCTCTCTCTCTCTATTATAGAGAGAGAGAGAGAGAGAGATGTATTTTTTTTTTTTCTTTTTGAGACAGAGTCTTACTCTGTCACCCAGGCTCCAGGTTCAAGCAATTCTCCCACCTCAGCCTCCCGAGTAGCTGGGACCACAGGTGCACACCACCACACCCGGCTAAATGTTTTTTGTATTTTTAGTAGAGATGGGGTTTCACCATGTTGGCCAAGCTGGTCTCGAACTCCTGACCTCAGGTGATCTGCCTGCCTCAGCCTCTCGAAGTGCTGGGATTATAGGCGTGAGCCACCGCACCTGGCCAGATTGCAGATCTCTTTAACAGGTTGACGTGTTGCCTGAATTTTCATCAATCTTGGGAAACATATAGCTGCTAATAGTTTTAACTTCCTACTCTATGTTTAACTCGTTTAACATATTAAAACACACAGACGAATATTAAACTGCAGCAACACATGGAGAAAAAAAGCATCGTGGAAATGGGGTAAGATGGGACTCTAGAAGTGTTTAAAATCTCCCAAGCTGAAATTTTAAGTAAATGTTGATAGGCAATAGTTAAATTGTAAAATAGATGAATTTGTTGTCACTGAAATTTAGAATACTCCTACCTCTTCTTATGTTTTGCCCTTTTAAGATACAAATTAAAATTGTTTAAAAATAGAAGAGCTCAGAATTAAAGTGATGGGGTAATATGCATACATATACTACCACACTTTTCCTTTCACCAGTTACTTTGGAAAGTATCCCATGGAGTTTTGATTTTAGTAGAATTCATGTGAGGCAAAAAATGGCTTATTATTTCTATTGTGCAAAATCTCCAAACCACTGGGCAGTTAAAAACCTTTTTTTTTTTTTTTTTTTAAGCTCAAACATAGGTCAAGACTATAGGTGGGAGTTCTTGAACAATAAACAGTGAGAAATGGTTTTAATTTTTTGTTATTGCTGCTTTGAATGACACATAGACACATGTACTAACACAGGCAAGACTCTTGCTGCAAGGATATATGTATTTTTCTAGAAAAGATCAAACTAAAATGAATTAACTGCCTGGTATCATGTTTTCATCTGCCTTCCATTTTCCACAAGGGTGTATTCCACTTGCTTAGACTTAGGCAATTTTAAAATTCTTGATCTTAATATCCTCTAAAATGTACAGATTTTATAGCTTAGATTTTAAGAGACATCATTACTTGACAGGGTAATGACAGTTTTATCTGCACTGGTGACTGAATTTGCTGTGATACTTAAGTAATAATACAAATCGAATGATAATTTTTTTTGAGAGGATGTCAGGGAAGGAGAAAGAAAAGAATGAAATGCATCGCATTTAACTTGGTTTAAAAACACAACACACTGCAGCTTCCCATAGCTTCTTATTTTACTGGAAAAAAATCCCTTAGCAATTCATCTTCCTTTGGGCGCATGAATGACATTTTACTGTGATGTGATTATAAGAAACAAAATCCCTCAGAGATGCTGCCTTAAAATATTTTTCTTTATAATGTTCTGAGCTCGACAAACCTTGGTAGAAAACAGAATACTCTTAATTATGAATAAATTAACTAAATTAGTAACATGAGATGGATATGCAATTAAGGGATTGTTAATTGAAACTGGAAACACAGCTGTATACAGCTTAGAGATGAATCATACCAGTAATGACGCAGATGTTTATAAAATGTGATTATCTTTAGTGGAGACAGCACTGCATCTCCCAAGCCCATTCTTATATTGTGTCACTGAAATGGTTTTTAAACCCGTGAACACCAGGAATCAGGATCTCAGGGACGGCAAATTAGGCTCCCTGGATATGGGAATTAGTGTTGTCTGAATGTCAGCAATTTGATTCTCCAGCTTTCAAAGAATGTAGATATGGAGCCAACAACAAACATCTGTTAGTTGCATGGTCTTCAAAAAACAAAAACAACCAAAAGTTGCTGGCAAACCAGTCCCTGCTTCAATCAGAGAAGATGGTAAAGTATCTGTAAACAGTCACACCGCTGTGTGTGACTGTTAGAAACATATAGAGAAGACAGCCCCAGGGCACAGTGCCAGATACCTTATGCACAAATGGTAAATGCCCCCTCTGCTGGCAGAGGCTCTAAAACATTTTCTGCTATTTTCCCGGCAGTCTACCCAGAAGAAAAAACAAAATCTTCACAACTAAGGAAGCAGTAGGAAAATTCTGTCATTAAACTCACTGTATGTTTAAATGTACTAAAATTATCAATATTCTGTTGCACTTTGGAAACTTCCATTTTTTGCTTATCCACACAATTTTTCCCTGTGTGCAATTCCCATTTGCCCCAGGGAAGGGAAATGTCTCTATGGTTCTAGATTTTAATCGAGTTACATGATCTTTGCATAGACTAGGATTGGACAAGGTTGAAGGAAGACTGGATACTGTGTTCTAACCATAGTTTAATGATTATGGAATGAGGGGCTCAGCTACATAGACTAGTCTTTGGAAATCAGGTTTTTGGTTTCTGGACAAAGCTTGTGGCATTACTCAAATCAACAACTATTAGGCTGGATGGTGCTTACAAAGATAGATATCAGTTTTTTTATGTAAAGTGCAAACTAACCACTGTAAGGTCTAGTCAAAAAAGAAAAAGAAATAATACATAATTTTAGATATTGACCAACAGAAGATATATTTGTCACCTTAGCTTAGCTTCTCTTTCAAAAATTACCAGTTTCCTTAACAAAATCTAGTGCTGAAAAGGAAAATAAAATAAAAGATAGTCTCACATTAGTTACTACTTCCCACTATCAAAAGGATGCAGAAAACTTAGGACATCATCCTTGAATTCAGGGGAGACCTTTTACTACAATGTTTAACAAAGTGTTTGGACAACTTGAGGCTCAAATAAACAACTCAGTCTTCCACTCTGTTGACTGTGGGCATATGGGGTGTAGCTGAGCTGTGAGTTTGTTAAAAGAAAATACACTTTCAGGAATGAATAAGGAGAAAAATGCAAACATATAAAAAGACTCACCACTATATATAGCTTTCTCTCTATGTTGGATACCTACAAATGTGGGATTTGTTGAATTTTGATCACAAAGTCTTTCTATCCTATGTGTTAGTCTGCACAAGTACAGGCTTTGCCTATAATTTCAGTATTGATTTGCTGTTATACAGGTTCCAACTTGTCTAAATTTCATTACCTGAAGGGACAGCTTGCAATTCCATATACAGGTATAATAAAAGCAAGCTGAGTACATGTATACTGTGAGCTCTGAAAAGGCACTTTTTCTACAACGACTGTGCCAAATTCTTCATGAGACTGTTATTCTGTTGCAAATGGTGATAAGAAAGCCAATACCATACATTATTTACTAGCATTTGTACTCATATTTTCAATTCTGAACCTCAGTATAATCACACTTGTTTCAGAACCCATTTGTGGACATACCCAGCTATTTGCCTACCTAACAGGTATTTACATCTTATTCCTTGGTAAAGAAGCTCAATTATGTTCAGATATTGGGCAACAAAGGACACAGCTCTGAGGAAAGAATTAAAATCTGGTCTAAGCCAGTCACAGTAAGCTTGTTTCTCATAGCCAGTGATTGGCTTAAAGAGGTTCAGTGAGATCCAGTTATAGTAGACACATAAGAAGAAATTTGTTGGGGAGCTTCTGGGAAATGTTTTCTTTTCCAAACACAGACACACAGGCATGAGTACACACACGCGCACACACAGAGTGCAGTTATCCTTGAACGTTATTCCCTTCCTTCTTGCCTTGCTTATTGTTGTCTGCGGATATATTGCTTGGTGCAGTGGGAAGCCATCTTGGGACCATGAGGAAAAAGACAAGAGAATCCCAGAGAAACTGACTTCAAGTCTTGATATAGCTAATCTGTTGAATTAACCAGCTCCAGGTCTGATGGTCTTTGGACTTCAGTTTGTTTTAGATTAGTGGTTCTCAAAGTGCAGTTCCTGACCACAGTAGTAGCAGCATAACTTGGCAACCTACTAGAAATGTAGAATCTCGGACTCCACGCTGGACCTACTGCATCAGAAACTCTGGGAGCAGTCTGCCAGCCTGTAGTTTAACAAGCCCCCAGGGGATTCTGATGCATACTAAAGTTTGGGAACTGTGCTAGATTATCAAATGTCTCTATTATTTCTAATGTATCTATTATTAACGATAGCGTTTTCACTTCTTGCCTGATTCCACTGGAGTTCGTGTTAAAAAAAAAATATATATATATATATTCCCAAGTCTACTGAATCAGAATCTCCAGTGAAGGGGCTTGTGAATTAATAATGTAATCAAATGCCCCTGGTGATTCTTACGACCAGAAAACCTTGGGAAAGACAAATTTAAGAACTTTAAAGTCAGGTGTCTGTTACTGGCCTCTGAAAGCATTCTAACTGACATTCCATCTGCAATCTCCTGTTTCAACCGGCCACAGCTCCAAGACCACTGGGTAAGTAGATACTAGCTCTTGCCTTGGCAAATATATGATGACGTCTTAGCTTGGAGAGCCTTTGACTTAAATTGAGGTTTACATTTCTAAGATGTTGGTTTCTTGACTTAACTGTCTATTTGAATTCCTGATCTTTTACATTCAGAGCCTGTTTACCTGAATTCCCCAGTTCAGCTACAGTCTGAATTCCTAACCTCGTGTGCATTGTTGATCAGTGTTATCTGGTGGCCTCATTGACCCTGCCAGGATTTTGGAGCCCCTCTCAAGTAATTACAGGGGTAATCATGCATTCCTTAACTCTTAGGCTGCATTCTTTGGGGGCAGGCTCCTACCTGCTATCCTTGAACCCGCTGATGCCCATGAGGCTGACATGAAAACAGGAACAATTAGTCTATTAAAAACTAAACATATATTCCTGAAGTCTGAAAAAAGGTTCTACCCATCCAAACAGAAATAATTGAGAACTCTAAAATATTTAACTTTAAATGGTCTGGAATCATCAATGTTCTTTCAGGTTGAATGAATATTTTACATTAAAAACTTTCTGTCCCTTGTTTACTTGGCCAAATAAGGTAAAAAGGTAAAAACAATCTTAGTGAAATTGTTTCCTTATGAGTGATAAATGTAAAGAGTCAAAAGAGGAACTAAAGTAAATAATTTAATTATATTTCATCTCCCCTAATTACATGTTTTTCATTTGCTTAGATATTACTTCTTTCACCTCTGCTGCCTTCCCCACCATATACCCTATACCTCAGTCATTCCAGACTTATAACTACCTCACGTTACATCAGCTCTTCCCAGATCTTTAGACCTTTGTTTGTGCTGTCCCTTCTTCCTAGAAAGCCACTCCATTTTTTTTTTTTTCTTTACCTCTTAGAACCCTACGAATTGCTCGGGTCTAAGCTCAAATGTCATCCCTTGTGCAAAATGTATTGCTAACTCTTCTGCACATTAACATCACTTTTGGGGGGCTCACATCTCTAGTAGAGCCCTTGTAATACTGTGTGTAGTTCATGTATTAATCATCTTTGAAGGGAGCCTGTGTCATATACATCTTTGTCCCTCCTATCGAGTAGAAGGTCTCGAGACTAATGTAGTCACTGATAAAATACTGAACTGAACTTCATGCAAAAGTGATTTCTGAGAAAAAGCATTAACCAAATAGTGCCTTAATTTGAGCACTTGTTTTGCAGGTTTTATGTACTTAATTGCAAGTAGGAGGCCAATGAAAAATATTTAGTTTTTGCAGTGTGGTGGTGGTGAGGGGCATCCCAGCTTGAGTGGTAGAGGTTCCAGCTTAATACAGAAATTTAGATGAATGTGGCAAATTGGTGGGATGGGCAATGTATCTCATCTGGACTGAGAGAAAAGCTCAAGGTGTAACCATTTCTGGGGTTACATATCTAGTCATCTCTAAGAGATTGGTGGCTCCCCAGACATCCACTGCAGGGACACTAAGGAGGTCTCTTAGGAGAAGGTGTAACGAAAGAATATATTATAAACCAGGTGCTTTGCTCAGTAGAAAAGCTTCGGTCAACAAGAGAAAGAGAAAGAGTGGTTTTGAGAATACTGTGGTGTCTGCTACTTAGATTTACCTTCTGGTTCAGTCATATCTGAGTCCCACGCATCTAAATCAGAATTATTTGCAAGACCATGTGCCAGATGAGATGCTCTCTGCTGCAGGTCGTAGAAAACTGATACGGGTTGGATGTTTGTTCCCTTCAAACCTCATGTTGACATGTAATCCCCAGTGTTGGAGGTGGGGCCTGGTGGGAGGAGACTGGATCATGGGGTTGGATCCCTCATGAATGGCTTAGTGCCATTCTTGCAGTAATAAGTGAGTTCTCACTCAGAGTTCATGTGGGATCTGACTGTTTAAAAGAGTGTGGCACCTCCCACCCCCTCACTCCATCTCTCACCATGTGACACACTGGTTCTGCTTTCACCTTCCACCATGATTGTAAGCTTCCTGAGGCCCTCACCAGAAGCAGAGGCTGGCACCATGCTTCCTGTACAGCCTGCAGAACCATGAGCCAATTAAACCTCTTTTCCTTATAAATTACCCAACCTCAGGTATTCCTTTATAGTGATGCAAATGGAATTAACACAAAAACCCAACACAAAGTGTCTTGACTAGTCAAGGAGCACAGAGGCAAAGCTGCTCCAGGACTGGGTAATCCAGAAGCACAATGACATTATTCCAGGTTCCTCCCATCCTTCCACTCTTCCATTCTTGGTGAACTGTCCACATACTCACAATATGGCTTCTGAAGTTCTGATCTATTCACTCATTCATTCAACCAATATTTACCACACAAAGATCTATTCTTAGGTAATTCAGATACATTAGCAAACAAAACAGACAATATCCCTGGCCTCATGGAGTTCACTTTCCCATAGTGAAAGACAATCTAAAAAAGTATATCATCAGGCTGGGTGCAGTGGCTCACGCCTGTAATCTCAGCACTTTGGGAGGCCAAGGCAGGCAGATCACGAGGTCAGGAGTTCGAGACCAGCCTGGCCAGCATGGTGAAACCCCGTCTCTACTAAAAATACAAAAAATTAGCTGGGCATGGTGGTGCATGCCTGTAGTCCCAGCTACTTGGGAGGCTGAGGCAGGAGAATTGCTTGAACCCAGCAGGCAGAGGTTGCAGTGAGCTGAGATCACGCCACTGCACTCCAGCCTGGGCGACAGATTGAGACTCTATCTCAAAAAAAAAAAAAAAAAAAGTATATTAAACATGTTAATTCTGTAGAATGAGTGTATGGAAGGAAAAACCAGGAAAAACAGGACAGATGTTCCTTTTGCTATATATCACCCTAGAACTTACTGGCTAAAAATAACCATTTATCACTATTGCTCATGGTTCTGTGAGTTGATTGTGCTTAGTTGGGTGTTTCTTGCTTGGGTTCTTTCATGTGTTTGCAGTCAGATGGTAGCCAAAGCTGAAGTGATCTGAAGCCTCCATTGGAATGGCTGTCACAGACAGTTTTTTCACTCGTACATCTGGCTCCTCACTTGGGATGGCTGCGGATCTTCAGCCAACAGCTGGGGGCTAGCCATGTATTTGTCTTCCCATGCAGCTTCCCCATGTGATTAGCTTAGGTTTGTGTCTTCTTCACGTAGACAGCACAGTGACCTTAGAGTAGACTTAGTACAGGGAAGATTACTTTCCCCAGAGTGAGCATTCCAGAAGACCAAGACAGAAGCTGCAAGACTCCTCCTTATCTAGCTTTGGACTTCTTGCAGAATCAATTCTACCTCCTTCAGTTTGTTATACAGGAGCAACCCAGATTTGGTGTGTTCCTCTACACAAGGAACAATTACCTGGAGAGATGATTCACAGGGAGAAGGGGAGTGTCTTCCTAGAAGAGTGATCATAAAAAGGTAAGGGGGAAATGGATTCAGATGGTTGGGAAGAGGGAGATGGGGCAAGTTGCTGTCTAATTAGTGTGATCAAATTTTAAGAAGGTTTTGAAGTTGAGATTTGAATAACACTTGAAGGAAGTGACAGAGTTAGTCACAAGGATTTCTGGAGAAAGAATGTTCCAGGTAGAATAAAGAACTAGGCATAGTGCCCAGAGAAGAATGCCTGTTTAGTTCTCTAGATGAGAAAAACCTTTCTCAAAAGGTCCCTTAGCTGAATGCCCTTTGTATTTTACTACCTAAAATTGCATAATATGCCCATGTCCAATTCCGAAGAGAGCAATCAAGACTGCAACACCACCACGAAATAGCTCAGGACTATCATTATTTATTCCCTTGGTTTGGAGCTTCCCTTGATGCACATGGTATGCGGAGGAGGGTAGATCCTCAACAAGTCTGGTCACTGCCAGCAAAGGAGAAGGGTGTACATGGATACATTTGGGGAAAAGAAAATGAGACTATCTTTCTTCACCACACCCTGCGGATTAAACAATACTCCTTTTGGCCCCAGGACAACTCATCCCATTTTCCCAGCCTTAGATCCTGACTATCAGCAGAGAATTCTCATGCTTGGTGTAAGAGCAGAAAAGATTGGAAAGGAAGCTGTGGTGACCAGGATCAGCATCTAATTCACCCAGTGGCAAAGGTGCCACCACCCACAGATAAGGAGAAGGTTTAAAAGTGTACAATCAACAGATAAACAGTAGGTAGCATTCATAATGGGAAAATATAACTATGAAAGAAAATTTTTATGTGGCACTGAGATACTTTGAGATGCATGATTAATGAAGGGCCTAATTCAAAGAGGGTAACATTAAAATTCCCAAGTACAGCACAGACACAAAAGCTGTAGCCACATGGACAACTTTACTGCCTCTACGATTTAAGTGTCTGATGGGAATGCCAGACCTAAGAATTGGAATTGGGGGTCCTGACTTGTTTGAAGCAAGTCAAGGTCTTTTTTTTTTTTTTTTTTAGAGGGAGTCTCGCTCTGTCACCAGTCTGGAGTGCAGTGGCGTGATCTTGGCTGACTGCAACCTCTGCCTCCCAGGTTCATGCCATTCTCCTGCCTCAGCCTCCTGAGTAGCTGGGACTACAGGCACCCACCACCATGCCTGGCAAATGTTTTGTATTTTAGTAGAGATGGGGTTTCACCATATTGGTCAGTATGGTCTTGATGTCCTGACCTCGTGATTCGCCTGCCTTGGCCTCCCAAAGTGGTGGGATTACAGGCGTGAGCCACTGTGCCTGGCCAAGTCAAGGTCTTTTTATATTTCCTAAGTGTCACTTACAATAATCCACCTACACTTGAGTTTTCTCTGTTACAAAAAATATAGTATATGAAAAGGCAGTTCAGTAAATGCTCATGGGTGGAAACAGAGGTGAATATTTAGGAAGACTAAATCAAACTCAGATAATAAAGAAATACAAGCTATAATTCAGAGGAATAGAATGCCAAACGTAAGGGGAATAGAAGCTGAAGTTCATGACTATGCCCTCACATTTTTTTTTTTTCCTGCCAGTTGTTGGTAGAAATTATATGAAACTAGAAGCCTGTTCAGTTTTAACAAAAGGATGCAGATATGATGTAACTGTTGAGTACAAGACAAATTAAAATATTTTCTTTTTTTTTCTTTTTTTGAGATGGAGTCTCCCTCTGTCACCCAGGCTGGAGTGCAGTGGCATGATCTCAGCTCACTGCAACCTCTGCCTCCTGGGTTCAAGTGATTCTCCTGCCTCCACCTCCCGAGTAGCTGGGATTACAGGCACGCATCACCATGCCTGGCTAATTTTTGTATTTTTAATTGAGATGGGGTTTCACCACGTTGGTCAGGCTGGTCTCGAACTCCTGACCTCATGATCTGCTCACCTCGGCCTCCCAAAGTGCTGGGACTACAGGTGTGAGCCACTGCACTCGGCCCAAATTAAAATATTTTCATTGCAAATACAGAATACCAAGAGGTTCTATATATAATCTTTGAAAGTACCCTTTCTTTTTAAAGATCAGGATCTTTTTCACATGTCTAGAAAGAAATTTGGTTCAATTCTATTCGACATATATTTATTGGGAACCCATTAGATGTGTAATACAGTAAAATATCAATAGATTATAGAAAAGAAGAGAGTCCTTTTACTTACAACCCAGCAGGGCAGAAAGGATTAAATTCTTCTTATAAAGGGAGAACAAATACATTAGAAAAGATGCTGCATAATCAAGTTCAGAAAAGTGAGAAAGTTTAGAAAGGGTTTCATAGAGATGAACTGCAGTTCTAATAATAAAAGTTAACATTTTTATAACATTTAATAGTTTTGGAAGCACTTTCACAGACCTTATCTCATTGCTTCACATGGACCTTGCAAGACAGGTGGGATTTGGATAAGTAATTCTTTTAAAAAATGTCTTAGAATATAGTACATTTAGACTGACAAATGCCTTTATTAGAATAAAGGGAAAAGGTATGTGAGAGACATAGAGAGCAAATTTTGGGTTCTAGTTCCACAACTAACTAGCTGTGTGAACTATGAACTATCATGTGATGTCTTTGTAAACTCAAGGGTTGGATTTCTGGACTTTCTGTACTGAAGTGTAAAACTAAAGAATATTAAAATATTCAGTAATTCAAAGTGGATATTTTAAAAGCAATGAACCACATCAGTAGATTCAATTGTTTTATTATTTATTTTTATGATTTGATATTTTATTTTTTTTAATTTCAGTTTTTATTTTAGACTCAAGGGGTACATGTGCAGGTTTATTACATGGGCATATTGCATGATACTGAGGTTTGGAGTACAGTTGAACCTGTCACCCAGGTAATGAGCATAGTACTCAATAGGTAGTTTTTTTAGCCCTTGTCCCATACCCTCCCTCCCTTGTCTGGTAGTCACCAGTGTCTGTTGTTCCCAACTTTACATCCATGTGTACCCAAAGGTTAGCTCCTACTTATAAGTGAATACATGCATTATTTGTTTTTCTGTTTCTGCTTTAATTTGCTTAGGATAATGACCTCCAGTTCCATTCATGTTGCTACAGACGACATGATTTCTTTCTTTTTCATAACTGTGTAGTATTCCATGGTGTATATGTGCCATGTTTTCTTTATCCAGTCCGCCATTGATGGGCACCTAGGTTGGCTTCATGTCTTTGCTACTGTGAATAGTGCTGCAATGAACATATGAGCACACATGTCTTTTTGGTAGAAAAATTTATTTTTCTTTGGGTACATACCCAAGTAATGGAAGTGCTGGGTCAAATGGTAGTTATTGTTTCTTTCTTTCTTTTTTTTTTTTTTTTGAGACAGAGTCTTGTTCTGTTGCCTAGGCTGGAGTGCAGTGGCATGATCTCGGCTCACTGCAACCTCCGCCTCCTGGGTTCAAGTGGTCCTCCTGCCTCACCCTCCCGAGTAACTGGGATTACAGGTGCCTGCCACCATGCCTGGCTAATTTTTTGTATTTTTAGTAGAGATAGAGTTTTGCCATGTTGGCCAGACTGGTCTCAAACTCCCAACCTCAGGTGATCCACCCACCTCGACTTCCCAAAGTGCTGGGATCACAGGCATAAGCCACCACACCCAGCCATTTTTCTATTGGATTTTTTGTGAAATTATTTAAGTGTTGGTTAACCTTATGAAGTCACAGATTTAGAAGTAAGTACTATATCTTCAGAAATTAGAGTTTTTTTCCCTAAGTTTTTCTCCTCTGGTATAACTTTCTGCTTATTTTTCTTAGATTTCAATAACGTTTTAACTTAGTTTTATGCATTCATCTATTCAAGACATTTATAGAATGCTTCCTATATGAAAGACACTGCCAAATGTCAGTAGATATGGTATTCAGGGCCTCTGTCTTTATGGAGCTCACATTCAGATAGGGGAGATAGACTTTCATTAAATAAGCCACCAAACACATAGCTATAGATTTTTGTAAGTGCTGTGAAGAAAGCAAACAGGATGCTGTCTGTGATAATGATGGGAAATCTTCCCTAGATGTGACTTAATTATACATTAACTCTGCAGTCCATTACTTCAAATGATCCCTAGTTATTCAATTTACATACCGGAATTTTACAACTCTGTTTAGTTAGTCCCAGGCTTCAGGCCATTTAAAACAAAAGATATAGATGAATAGAAAAGTCACTCAGCTTGTCTTCATCCTTCAGATTTCGGGCAAAGGTCACTTTTATTGGGAGGGCTTCCTGATCGCCCTTTCCTGCCTCTCACCCTTACCCCAACGAGCACACACACACGCGCGCGCGCGCGCACACACACATACACACACACATTTAGGTCCTTACTATATATTCTGGTAGTGTCCTGACACATTTGTAATTATTTTATGAGATTTAAAAAATTAATGTCTGTTTTCCCAACAAACTACAACCTCCATGAGGGCAGAGAATGTCTGTCTATGACTGAATCCCTATCATCTCAAACAGAGTTTGGTAAAGAGTACACACCAGAAAAAAATAGTTATTGAATGAATGATTGAACAAAGGAGTATTTCTGTTCACTTCAGCAAGAGTTTGATGATTAAACCCTCCTGTTCTACAGAAGAGTGGTTCTAGTTTTTAATCTGTGAATGATTCAGGTTCTGGGTTAAACAGGCAATTCTTGAGATCATGGTCTGAAATTCATATAAACCTCCTACTTTCAATTTCCTCAACTCATGATCCAGGTGATTCCTGACAAATTAATAAATGTGAGAAAGATGCTGTTCTTTTTGTTTGAAGGGTCGAATCATAAATTAATAGGAAACACTGTCATGTCAATTCAACTTTTTATGAGAGGAGTGGTACTGCATAGCTAGGAGTTCTGACAGATTCCACAGGCAGACTGTCTGGGTTCAAATCCCAGCTCTCTCACTTACCTGATACATGACCACAGGCAAGTCACTTAACCTTGGGGCTCCTCATTTTTCTAATCTGTAAAATGAGGATAAAAATAGTACCTCCCTCATTGGGTTATGTGAGGCTTAAAAGTATTAGCACATGCAAAAGTGCTTAGAATAGTGAATGGCATACAGTAAGTGCTAGATAAGTTCTCGCTATTAATCTCAGTAAATGTAATGTTCACTAAAATAAATGATTCTCAAATTTATATCATAAGACTACATTGATTGAATAAAGTAAAATTATGTATAAAGGCTGTACTTCTAATATAATAATTATCTTCTAATTTATTATATTTCTACCCTCCCATCTACTTTAGTAAATTAATTAATATATTAGGGGAAAGGACAACTTATATCACAGTGCTCATTATATTAAGGACATTATAGAATTTATAAAAATAAAGAAGTATTAAGATAAACTGTAGTAATTTGAAATTCACTTTGTGGTATTCACCTTTAAAAGTAGCATTTCTGAATTTCATATGCTAGTTTCCATTCCTCTTTATGGAATTGGCTTTAACATGCAGCTTTTCATGTGGCCTGAAAGGGGATTCTTTCTACTTTCGAGAGGAATGTGCTGTGAAGGAGGAGTGGGGAAGCTTACTGGCGGCCATGTGAGAACAGCAGCTCTTTGAATGCTGGGTATGATGTAGCATGGGAACTGTGGGCAGCTACTGGCGGAGTGTTTCACACGCAGCGGGACAGTGGGAAAGGCAATGAAGAAAACAACCAGTGCAAACAAATGCAGAAGAAAGGGTGGGGCGGGGTCAAACTCCAGGGAAGGAGAGAGGTCAGCCTGGAGAGACAAGAACACTTACAAGAACAAAGAATAAAGCAGTGAGAAACTGGAAGCAAGGGCAAATGTCAGTTGCAGAATAAGGGAAAAGGGCAAGAAAACATGACCATCATGGCAATTTTAAATGCCTGGAACTATGTACATGTTTCTAGTAAGGAACTAGAGATCTCAGGAAACTAAAATAAATGCATGCATGCATAAATACATTTTGCTATTTAAACACATTTACTAGGAACACATTCCATTTTTTTAAAACAATAATAAACATACTTACATGGATTACCATAATAGCTACCCTTAGAACTAGCAAAAATAGTTCCCGATTAAAACCAATTAGAAATTAGTATGTAAAGATCAAGCAATCAAGTAGCCTAATTAAAATATCTGAAAATAATGATATGCTTTTCATTCTCTTAAACTCATAAATATTTATTTGGCTCCTGATGGCTTCATTCCCATTTTATACTTCATATAATTTTTTCATCACATTCTGTACATCACTCATTTTCCCCCCTGTCGTTCCACACATCCTGATGCCTTCAAACAAACAAACAAACAAACAAACAAAAATAGAGAATTCCCTTGAAAACCAGACCATTCTTCTCCTAGGGTGAGAAGGACAGACTCTGGAATATTTTTGGGCCACATTACTGTCAAGGTTACCTGAGCAATTTCAATAACATTCCTCTTGAGTAAAGTACAATTAGTTGTACAAACACTGAAAACCAAATGTTTTTAAGTTTGACAGTATGCTTTGACCTCAGTATGCTCTAAGGGTGGTCACTGTCCTGGGCATTTAAATTTATACTGTCCTTCTTCAATTCTTTAAAGGGTTTTGTTTACATCCTTTTTCTCCCTAACAGAGTTGAGGTTAAGCATAAATTATTATTCTGTCCTTACTGAAAAGATGTTTTCCGGGAACTTAATTGTCCTTTTTTCACGGGTCATTCTATTCCTAATATCAACAAATCCTTCCGTGACCTAACCTTTTCAAAAACAAACACATTCTTCTTTCTTCTTTGTTCTTTTTATTTCCTTTAATTTTAGCTTTTACAAAACTCCGGCCAGTGGGCACATTAGACTAGATATTATAGTTGAAATATTTATATAAGAGCAACCTATAGTTTAGAATGTGTTAGAGCAGTTTTTCCTACATCTTACTGCAATCTTTTGGGAGAGGTGCTTTCTAATTTTTTTTAACCCTGTGTATTTCTCATTAACATTCCAAAAACTGGAGAATTGTCACATAATAAAAGTACTACTTAGTATCTGCTAACTGAGAAAAGGCTAGTAGCTGATAAAAACTTGTATGTTTTGTAAAACAACTGCTTTACTTATGAAAACTAGTGGTATATGGGCAACGTAATTTTGTATTCAAGCTGCAGACAATGCTTGATGCAAAATATATCTTTACACCTCTCTGTAAAACTCTATGATCTGTAGTTTGGGAATGAATTTCTATATGTGGTTACAAATAGACAGCATCTTCTGTGAGCATGATAGAAATGCAGAATTGCAGGCCTCACCAGATACTAAATTTCGGAAAACTACTTTTAGGCCAATGCTATCCAATAGAAATATAACGATTGCTACATGTACAATTTTAAATGTTCTAGTAGGCACATGTAAAAATCATGCAGAAACACTGTCCATTGTTTTAGCTGAAGCGACAGGCTCACTTCATTCATTTTCAAGAAAAATAACCAAGTTTGAATAATCATAATAAATGAGTGATATTCATTATGACATTTTACCCAAGCAAATACATAAAAATACTATCATTTCAACATGTAATCAATATAAAAATAATGAGATATTTTAAATTTTTTGGTACTAAGTCTTTGCATCCTGAGATATATATATATATATATATATATATATATATATCTCACTTATAACACATCTCACTTTAGACTGGCTGCATTGAAGGGCTCAATGGCCATATGCAGCTATTATACTCGACAGCACAGTTCTAGACCATGTGATCTGAAATACAGTAAATATAAATCCATATAGCAGCAAATTGTGTTTCTGGGGATCTGTTAACAGTTTCCCTTCATCCTTCACGTTTCTCTTTATATTCCTCTTTATGCCTCACAGAAAAGTTAAGCACTTGGTTCTCCATGATTCTGTAGCACTTGAACACTCCTCCAACACAGAGCTTTTGGGATGGCATTATACTTAATTTCCCCAGAGTCTAAACCCTTCACAGTGTCTTACAGAAGTCATATATATATATTTTTAACTTTTAAATTTGTCTGTACCTGACAAGTACTTAACATAGAACAGGGGTTTTCAAAGTGTGGTCCATGATTCAACAGCATTAGCCTCATTTGAAAGTTTGTTAGAGATGCAGAGTCTCAAGCTCCACACCGGACCTACTGAATCAGAAAGTTGGGATGTGGAGCCCAGTTATCTGTGTTTTAATAAGCCTTCCAGGTGAATTTGATGCTTGTTAAAATTTGAGAACAACTAATGTAGGAAAACATGTTTATTTGGAGAACGGCTTCATATTTATCATTTTTTCCTGAGTTCTGTGGTAGAACCACAAGCTGAATCATTTTAGGTCTTCTTAAAGAAAGAAAAAGTCAAAGAAGAACATGCTAGAAAGACATCGGTAGATATCTTCTCCTTATCCCCGGTTAGTGATAGGCCCACGTTATTTGTAAGAGCAGATGGCTAGGCACTCTGTCCAGAAGTGACCCCATGATGGAAAATGATTAGTACAGGATCATTAAAAAAGAGATATGAGGAAAATGTTCAAAATCTGTCAATATATTTAAAAGATCAAATCCTGTGCTCAATGATGGTAAGAACAAACATACATAGATACAGATAAAAGACCTGCTTAGAAAATCTTATCTTACCAAAGTAAAGAATATAAATGGCTCTGATGTAAAAATTGCTTGTTTGGAAAAAAAAAAAATGTTCTTTTTTTTTTTTTTTAAATGAAGCCACACAAATACTCCTATTGGTTAGTTAACTATGATCCCATCATGTCCTCTCACAAAGTTTACTACTATGGCTATATAGATCAAGTTTCCAATAAGAAATTATTGAAGAATTTATAAACCAGAGATAATAATGGGTACTGTTTTTGTAGTATCAGTGTTATGATAGTATGTATATTTCTGGTTTCTAACACTGAGAAAGGACGAGAGGGGTGGGTCATTATGGAAGCAATAAAAGAGAATCCGTCTTTAAAGCTTTACTTGATATAGCATAAGCAGTAAAGGGAGTTTTGTTTAGTATGTCCTTGGACCAAATAGGATAATTACAATGTCTTCTATGTACACAGTAGATGCTCAATCAGTGTTGATCGAATGAAAGAAGGAAGGGATGAAAGAAGGAATGAAGTGTGCAAAAGATGAGGTTCTAGATCCCTGTGACAGCAAGTTACCACAGAGGTATACAGATGGAGTGTAATGATGTCTACATGACTTTGGAAGAATCTTAGGAAACCTTTAAAAAACATACATAATTTATGATACTGTTCTTTGACATATATAAAGAATCTCATAACTGGAAATGCCTTCATATTATTCAAATTTTTAAAGGTGTTTGCATACCATGAGTTCCTATAGTCAAGAAGGCACCTACTCCTTATATTAAGGTGTTTTTGCAGCTTTTGTGCTATTTGTGAGTTTACTCATGAGTAAAGAAAAATGGTATAATATTCCTTTATATACTACTTGTGCTTGGTGAATAAAGAGATTGACTACATTACTCAGTGTGTGTACCATTTAAAAATTAGAAAGGTTTATCATCATTTTAACTTTTTTCTCACCTGGTTTAGATATTCATTTCTACTTGGTCAAATATTAGCATTAGTTTGGCTTTAAGAGCTGATTCATTGAAATCATTTTTGGTTGATTTTAATACAATTGCTGAGTTCTAAAGGCAATGAGGAATATAATGCTTTAAAATTTTATATTTGAAACAAGTGTGATTTTTAAGGGGCACACTGAACTGGGTTCATTAATCCATTGGTTTATAAAAGGAAGATTTAAAAGTTAATATACCTGAGAATCATTTCAAAAAAGAAGATATATGTAAAAAAGTGAAGTATTTTATACCTGTATGTCCAAAATAGCTTTAAAGTATTGCTTTTTTTATTTTTATTTTTTTTGAGATGGTGTCTTGCTTTGTTGCCCAGGCTGGAGTGCAGTGGTATGATCTCAGCTCACTGCAACCTCTGCCTCCCGGGTTCAAGCGATTCTCCTGCCTCAGCTTCCCAAGAAGCTGGTCTACAAGCGTATGCCACCATACCCAGCTAATTTTTGTATTTTTAGTAGTGATGGGGTTTCACTATGTGTTGGCCAGGCTGGTCTCAAACTCCTGACCTCAAGTGATCCGCCCTCCTTGGCCTCCCAAAGTGCTGGGATTACAGGCATGAGCCACCACGCCAGCCGGTATTGCTTTGTTAAGTCCAAACTTAATAGGACTTTGAGAAGAGGAGACAAAAAGAGCATGGGAATAGCAGTTCAAAAAACCTGAGTCAGATCTTGACTGATACAAGTTATGTGACTGTGACTGTGGTACTTCATGTTTCTAAGCCTCGGTTTCCTTACGTGTAAAAGGGAATAATGATAATAGGTAATCATAATACAAAATCACAAGGTTGTGATTCTTAGATGAGAGAATGCACATGAGAACTTTTTGTAACTGCAAGGAGTGATGGTTTCCTACACCACAAACAGTCAAATGGTCAAATAGTAACATGCATACCAATGTGTCTACTCTGAGGAAGAAAATAGGACTTCGTTCCCATAGAAAATTTCAAACAGGCAAACCAATGTCTCTTATATTTCTATTAGAAGATTCAAAGTCAATTTGGAACTCTCTATACACTGATTCCATACATAGGTAAATTGTGACTGGGTCTGACTGTATTGTTGGTGGTCACATCTCTTAACTGGTTTCACCATTTTGACTGACATTACAGACAGCTAAAAAACTAGCATGGCTTTCCTTGAAAATTAAATGAATGGATAATGCAAAGAACCCAGGATATTCTCATATCAAGTACACACAGACTGATAGTATGTAACTCTAATCTTTCTGTTACACTATTTTGCCCAAATTTAAGACTCTTTGTTTTCTCAGGTTTATATCTACCTTTCTACTACTCCAGTTCTCTACTATTTATTTATTTATTTATTTATTTATTTTATTTATTTATTTATTTTTTTGAGATGGAGTTTGGTTCTGTCACCCAGTCTGGAGTGTAGTGGCGCAATCTCAGCTCACTGCAACCTCTGCCTCCTGGGTTCAAGCGATTCTCCTGCCTCAGCCTCCGGAGTAGCTGGGATTACAGGCATGCGCCACCACGCCCAGCTAAGTTTTGTACTTTTAGTAGAGATGAGGTTTCACCATGCTGGCCAGGCTGTTGTCAAACTCCTGACCTCCAGTGATCCACCTGCCTTGACCTCCCAAAGTGCTGGGATTACAGGCATGAGCCACCATACCTGGACAGTTCTCTACTTTTTGATTTTTCTTTGTCTTAGCAGACAGAGGCAAAGATGAACTTGTACTTGGTTTTTATCACGATTTAAAGATTGACATAGCATTGTGACTAAATTCTTTAGTTTCATAGAAATATAATGTCTTTTTTTGACATTTACTATTTAAAAAAATATTATGTCATAATAGTGGTGGGCTCAAGCTTCCCGCCACAGAACTTGGAAAATGCTTTAGCCTCACATACGTTGTTCTAAATATAAAATATTCTCAACAGGACGTATGAATTGCTTTTCCAGTAATGGGAAAAAATTGTTTGATGTGAACTTTGTTTCTTGCTTTCTTCTCTTTCTGAACAAGGCTTCACATTTATAATGTAGCAGAATTATCATCAAAGAAAAGAATGGAACTAACTTGACTCGGTTATACGCAAACCAAAACCTGGGATTTATCAGCTTTCTGCTAAAAACACTTTTTAAGCATATCTTTAAGGTCATGTTAAAAAATAGAAACATGAAATTTGCTACAATATAGAGCAGATACCACAAACTGAACTGTTTAATAGGAGAAGGCTGTGTATATGTGGGTTTAGGGATGAAGAGTTTAAAAGTTAGAGTTATACAAGGAGAAATATAATTTCAACAAGCCACATTTGTATTATGAATAAAGAAAGCAACTTCATTGGTTTTAAACTAAATTCTGTCAAATGTGTATCTCCCCCAGATATCTAGAGACAGAATCACAGGACTGAACTGGATGTGACCTTAGACAAAATAAATTTCCTCATTTAAAAAATGAGGAGAATTAAAGCTGAGAGAGGTTAAATGGCTTTCCCACAATAACATGGTTAAATAATGGCTCAACTTAAGTTTGAAGTTAGACCTCTGAATAGTCACTCCAATGCTCTTTGCTATATCATACTATCTCCTTACATGTGTTTTCCTGTACTTATAACCAAGTTTTTATTCACTGTAAAGAATGGCTACATATTAAGCTATTAACAATTTTTTTTTTTTTTTTTGAGATAGAGTTTCACTCTTGTTGCCCAGGCTGGAGTGCAATGGCGCAATCTCGGCTCACTACAACCTCTGCCTCCCGGCTTCAAGCAATTCTCCTGTCTCAGCCTCCCCAGTAGCTGGGATTACAGGCATGCACCACCACATCCGGCTAATGTTGTATTTTTGATAGAGATGGGGTTTCTCCATGTTGGTCAGGCTGGTCTCGAACTCCCGACCTCAGGTGATCCACCTGCCTCAGCCTCCCAAAATGCTGGTATTACAGGCATGAGCCACTGACTCCGGCCACTATTAACAGTTTTTCATACCTTACATGCAAATAAATAGTGCAACTAGAATGGATCACTTAGCATTGATTAAAAAAAAAAAAAACTTTTTCCACTAGTCATAATCCTTTGACCTCATTTGGAAATCTACATGCCACTGTCACAAATCTTTTACCACATTCTGAAAGCAAATGTGACATTCTACTCTCTAAAGTAAATTGTAAAATATAATTCTAGAGCACTTAAATGGGACTAATGTGGCCATTGGTTTCCTTTGGACATTTATTAATTTCCTTATTTATACTTAAGATGAAAAACATACTAAGGATGAAACAGATAAGATTTTAATAGTACTCAACCACTATGGAGCAAACAGAGAAAGGCATACAATCACTTAACTATATTCCCTTGCTTTAGTCGATGCCACTTATAACAATCTATAATACAAATACTTCAGGACTATCCATCACGACAAGAATTAAATTATGTGAGATCTCAAGAGGTCTTGGATTTACAACTTATTTTTATTAAAGATCTAGCAATTCTTTAACAGGGCTTTCAATCACACCCCTAAATGGACTGACAATAGGAAAGTGATCTGGTTTATTACATTTTTCTTATTAAAAAGTTAAAACCAAGTATTTTTAAACCCAATTTCCTCAGGAGCATACCTTCTGCATCCTGTGAAATTGGAAAGGAGAGAAAATGATTCTCTAATTCTATGGTTAAACTAATTTTAGGGTGTTGGGGTATAACATGGTGTCCTTCACACTGAGAAGATAGACACATCTCTTCCACCACAACCATTACTCTTATGTGAATTAACTCATTCAATGTTACAGTAAACATGTTGGAGATGAGTAAATGGACAACCACAGAGATTAAGTGGTCTCAAGGTCACTCAGCTAATATGTTAGATTCCAAAATCTGTGTACTGTAATAATAATAATAATAATAATAATAATAATAATATCAAGAACTAGAATTTGTAGAGTGTTTATCATTTGGCATGTTTGCTTCCAAGCACTTTCCATTTATTTTGACTTATTCATCCTAATAATAAACTGATATTGTAGATAATTTTATTATCCCATTTTTTTTTTTCAGATGAAAGACTGAGGCTCAGAAAGGTTACATAATTTGCTCCAGGTCCCACAGCTAGTAAGTGTGACCTTGAGCACACTGATATTCCCTGTATTTGTTGTGCAAACCTACGAAAAACTTTCACATGTAAGTTTGTGATAGGATGCTCTTTCTTTAAATGACTTTTGGACATATCTTACTATTGACTCTTGTTTAAATTAGGATTCCAAAGGGAAAGATGTTTTTAAGAATCCAAGCAGTAAGAGTACAAAGGAACTGCATGGCGGCAATTCACTTCTTCCATCATGATTCAGCATTATTTTCTACGTTTATTGTAAGAATACTGCTACACAGAGTTTAGATGTTCCCTCTAACTCTCATGTTGACATGTGATCCCCAATGTTGGAGGTGAGGCCTAGTGGAAGGTGTCTGGGTTGTAGGAATGAATCCCTCATGAATGGCTTGGTGCCATTCTCACGGTAGTGAGTGAGGTTTTGCTCTAGCAGTTTTCATGAGAACTGGCACCTCCCCTCCCTCTTTTTCTCCTCTTCTCTTGCCGTGTGATCTTTGTACACCACCTTCCCTTAGCCTTCTGCCATGAGTGGAAGCAGCCTGAAGCCCTCACCAGAAGCAGATGCTTCTTGTACAGCGTGCAGAACTGAGCCAAATAAACACCTTTTCCTTATAAATTACCCAGCCTCGAGTATTCCTTTATAGCAACACTAAACAGACTAAGACATATACTAAAGTCTAACTTTTCATTGCTTCCAAAATTAATATTAATAATTTGAAAACATTTAGATGGGAATTATAAACTAATATAAAATATCCTATCCTCACAAATATTACCATGAACATTAAATGAAAAAAGTACTTTCATTGTTCTTTACAAATTGTATCTGTATATTATTTTACTGTAACAAAGGACAACAATGTTTACTATGTGCCTACCTGCAGAAGCTTCCATCTGGTGTTCAGGTCTTCCAGGGTGCTGAGATTATATGGTGAGAGCTGAATGCCCAAAGTGGTAAGCTGGCGAGCAAGGTCATTGACGTGGCTCACGTTCTCTTTCAGAGGTGCAATTTCTCCTCGAAGTGCCTGTGTGCAATAGTCAAAAGCAAATTGGAAGATAAGAATATTTAAAACAAGAAGAATTGATACCTGGGCTTATTCTCTTTAGGGTGCGGTGCCAGTAATGTTTGCTCTATGCTATGGTTTGAATGTTTGTGTTCCCCCTCAAATTCCTATGTTGAAATCCTAAAAAATAGAAAGAAAAAGAAATCCCAACACCTAAGGCAATGGTATTAGGAGATGGGGCCTTTAGGGAGGTGATTTTTTGGGATTAGTGCCCTTACAGAAGAGACCTCAGAGAGCTAGCTAGCTCCTTTCGGCATGTGAGGGTGCAGTGAGAAGGTGTTTTCTATGAGGAATGGTCCTTCCCCAGATACCAAATCTGCTGGTATTTTGATCTTGGATGTCTCAACCTCCAGAACAATGAGAAATACATTTTTGTTGTTTCACAACCTATCCAATTTATGGCATTTCTATTATAGCAGCTGGAACAGACTAAAACAGTCTATTATGGTAGTATTATAACAATGGATATTTGTTAATGGAGGAATAATAACTGCTATTTGTTGAGCACTTCCTAGGTGCCTAATGCCATGATGAGCTCTATCCATATATAAACTGATTTTATTTCTTTCCAACAATCCTATGAGGCCAGTAGTTAGAGAATTATGATTTTATATATGAGAAAACAAACTTGCAAAGGTTTGTTTTCAAAACAAACAAACCTTGCCAAGCTCTCATGGGTAAAAATTGAGGAACCTGGGATACATATATACAGGTTTGCCTGCCTCTAGAATATATATTCTTAACTATTATATTATATGCTTCCCCTAAGAAATTCTGGATTGGCAAAGTAACAGGAAAAAATATATTGTTGCTGGATTCTAAATTCTACTCATGTCACAACCAGAAATGGATCCTTAATTTTTTTACAATAGAAAGAAACATTCAGTCATAAAATATTGCATGCATACTTTGCACCAACCACATCATAACAGTTTCATTTAGGGAGTAGGATATTTTGTCAAGTCCTAAGAATGACTTCCTGATCTCCTGGTATTTTAGTCTTTGTAGCAATGACTTCAGAAGGCTCCCGAGGGGCTTCTCAACTCTCTCTGAAGCACTAGAGCAGAAGTCTCTGATGCAATACATCACAGCAATCCATTGAGCAGAAGAACCCTATGCAGATATGGGGAGGATATTACCATGCATCATATCTACCCTATCGAGATGGCATTTATGGATCTTTAACATGATGCATGATGTCCAAATGTTCCAATAAGCAATTTCTAAGGGACAAATTCCCTCATTTAGGAGAACAGTTTGTGTAATGTAATGTCTGTGTACAAGGACAGCATCACTTACTTGACTACACGTGTTGTTTTGACTTGCTTGATCTGGGCAGGTGTTATTTCTCTGTCTGGTTCACCATGTTGATAAAACCACGGGTTACACTGACCTCATTTATAAGCCTTGCATTTCTTCCCACTCCAAATCAAAGGAGCCAGTATGTACATTCAAAATAAGAATGACATTATCCTCTCAAATCAACCCGAATACTTCACTAAACTGTGGTGTTGTGTAGAGTATAAGACTGTTATGTAGTTCTTAGATAATAATATAAGACATTGTGATAATCGCTCTGTTTAACTTAAAGTTTTAAAAAGTGATCATTAAAAACATTACATTAAGCAATCATGGGGTTTCTTTTGGAGGATAATGAAAATGTTCTGGTATTAAACAATGGTGATGGTGGCACAACCTTGTGAATATACTAAACACCATTGAATTGTACACTTCAAAAGAGTGAATTTTAAAGTATGTGAGTTATATATTAATAAACACAAACAAAAGAGACCCCTTCTGACCACACACGTACAAAAAAAATCATATGTGATGTATTCATCTTTATTCAACTTCGTGTTAGTGGAATGCCATTGGAATCAGTGTGAAATTCAGAAAGTTTTATAGGGGTTGATACTAAATATTATTCCATTTCCTTATGAATAAATACATGGATTAAAAGTATCAGAATAAGTGCCTGTGGAGAAAGTTGGTTTAAATCCGTATATATGAATACTTACCTCTAAAAGGAAATGATCCATAATAATTTTGTTTCGCATAATAGAAAGGTTAGAAAACAGATTTCTTAAATGTCAATGGGGGAAACTTGGACAGGGCCAACGATTACAAAATGAAACCATTCTCTTCTGGATAATAACGTGCATTTCTAGTAGCCACAAATAAATATTATGTGAGGGGAAACTGTAAATAGGAACCTCTGCAGAGAGGGCAAGCCAGCAGGCAACATCTTTCAGTAATACAGGTGAGTCCTTTATGTTAATCATCTCTCTTTATAAGCAAGACTCTCAAGCCAGTAAGCTGATTATCCTACCTCGTTAAGTCATATCTAGATTTCAGTTCCCTTTAGGTGACATAATGTACATTTTCAAATGTCTCTTATTAGAATATTTTGATTTTCATTTTCTCCCCCAAATTCCTGAGCACACATTTTAATCCTGCATCAATGTTTTGGAGGATGAAAGGGATTCAAAAATAAGTTTTGGTACTCATAATGAATTGCAATGTTCTCCCTTTTCCTCTCTTTTTTTTTCTTTTTAAAATTTACTTTTCTTCTTTAAAGTTTACCATAAGATCTTGTCATTTCTTTTTTTTTTTTTTGGCTCCTTTCAAGCAATGATAATGGAAGTTCTCTTAACTAATCTCCACTTAAGACTCACCAAATTAGCCAAAGTCTTCATTCTGTTTGTGAAACAGCAGTGATGGGAACCTCGCACAGCCTCAATAAAATGTTCGAGGTGCCTGTCAGTATGTGTGGACCTTCTGCTCCCATTAGTTGACTTTTTACAACCGTCAGTTGTGTGTATGTTCTCAAACCTATCTTTGCCAGTAACTATTGTGACTACATAATTTCATAAATATCTCCTAAATCATAAAAATATTAGTTTAAAAAGAAAAGAAAAAAGTTATGATTTCTATAAAAACCAGGCCAAGTACTCTGGAAAGCTACTTCAAAAAGAAAAAGAAAATAAATATTGTTGAAGTAGTTGTGAATAAGACAACTGCTAAAGATGAAGAAAACAACCCAGACCAGGCGCAGTGGCTCGCGCCTGTAATTCCAGCACTTTGGGAGGCCGAGGCGGGTGGAAAGGTGGATCACTTGAGGTCAGCAGTTCGAGACCAGACTGGCCAACATGGTGAAACTCTGTCTCTCCTAAAAATACAAAAATTGGTTGGGCGTGGTGGTGCATGCCTGCAGTCCCAGCTACTCGGGAGGCTGAGGCATGAGAATCGCTTGAACCTGGGAGGTGGAGGTTGCAGTGAGCCAAGATGGCACCACTGCACTCACTCCAGCCAGGGTGACCCAGCGAGACTCTGTCTCAAAAAACACACACAAAAAAAGGAAAAAATGCCAAATGTTCAGTTTAATCTGAATTCCTAAATTTCTGTTAAAATATTTGACAATAGAAACTTTGATTGGTGTGAGGTCAGTTGATAAACAGGTAACTGGGGGCAAAGGTTCACTTCAGGGAAATCTCTAGATGGGGCTGAGCAGACTAAAGGACTTCAGTCGTCTAGAAATCATGAGGGCACTCAACACATGAAGGTGGAAGAAAGGAGATAACAGATGGTAGGAAAGATAAAAAGGAAAAGGAGGCAGGAGAATGCTCATGCCAGTCTTCACTTTGGCATTTGACTTAGGTTTCGGTAGCAGCTCTGTACCACCCAAGGATGGCTCACTGCTGTGGGATCTCAGTGCCCAGAAACATACATAACAAGAAGTATGGCCACCTAAACACAGAGTCACAAGACCCTCACCCTGTAAAGGGTGAACACAGGTACTTGGCTATTTAAATAGATGTGACGTTGGTTTGGCTATATTTCACAGATTAGAGCTTTTAATATGACACACATAAATTTGTGTTTAAATTATTAAACACTATACCTAAAATGTCAAAAAGCACAGTTAACGCTGAGCAATACAATGTGCTATTTAAATGATATCAGGATTGCATTAGGTTTTATTCTAGCTTGGAAGCAGTTAGTGAGAAAACATTGAAGAAAGCCATTATACGGTGGGTTTTCTTCGAATCACTTAAACATCTGGAATATGTTCTCCATGAAACAGCAAACCAAGTCTAATTTTATTATGACTAGTTTCACGCAGGCAGAATTTTCAGTTCATTAAATGTTGTCTGATTATAGATACAAAAGTACTGATTTAGAATGATATGTAAGTCTGATATAATAAGTTTTTTCTTCATAAAAATTAAATTGCCTGTCATATCTTTGCTTATCTTTATGTAGCTAAGGATTTGTTCAAATACACATTTAAAATTACAGTCATCTACTACTTTTCTAAGACAAGGAAGGAATTGCCTATTAACAAGGGAATCTCATTTTTGAGAGAGGAATTTTGACTTGACAGTTAAGAGAACATTTCTACTGCAAAGCACAGAAGGTCAGTTGGAAAGACTGGAAAGAGTAAATTGAGGGAATTCTGCTTGGAGGGGTTTTATTTCCTCTGTGAAGTAGGAATCAACAGACCTGGTATAGTCTGCAGTGCCTGGCATAGCGTGCAGTGCCTGGTGTGCAATGAATAGTCACTGAATGAAAACATGAATTAAGGGTAAGTGGGAACATTTGAATTAATCGTAATAGAGACTGTGAGAGGGAGTTGACCTAAGAAATGTAATGAGGTTGGCAAACAGTGTTGAGGGCCCACTTGAGGATGAGGTTCAACATTTTTTAGCAGAATCAATCTGCCTGACTTTCTCATTTTCTCCAACAGTGTTGCATGTAAGCATGGAGAAAACAGTTGATCCAGGTTTGGGGTTTCGTCAGATGACTGTGGCTCACACATTTAGGGATAAGGAAGTTTCAATACTAGCCAGGATGTAATTGAAAAAACATACTGTGGAATCTAAACTGGATTAGGAGGAAAGCAAAGCAAAATGAAGCTTGTAGATGGAGAGAAAGTAGAGGGGTCAGTTGTGGAGGTCCAGGATAATCCATAAAAGGCCACAGCAGGAGTAGCTGCACAAACAAGCGACAGAGAGGGGAGACTCTGGGATGCTCACATTAGCTCTACTGGATTTGCCACTTATGAGTTTATTTATAAATGGTGTGAGAGAGATATATATATCTGGCAATATATATATATATCTGGCTATATATATATAAATATATATAGTGCTACTCAGCATTTGAAAAACTTCCCTTCTTAGGGATGTTAAATATTCCTCCCAAAATCTTAACCGCTAACTCATAGAGGTCCTATCTCACTTACTACGAATTCAGAATTACTAGGTTCCAACAATGAAGTGTTATTCTTGGGCTACGTACACTGTGCAGAGAAATTTACATGACAAATATTACTTAGTAGGGACTGATAGCATTGCTGTCTACCATGAATCCTTGTCAAACAAATGTTCGTTAACCAAGACTCTTGAAAAATAGCCTAAAATGAGGAGTTGCTAGGAAAAGTCCCAGCATTCTTCATGCTGAGCTAGTCATGAGAAGCCAAGGATGAGCAATTAGAAATCATGTCCTATAAATATTGGTGTTTACTACTTATCCTGGGGTTCTTCCATGTGGTTCAGGGAAGCCCTCACAGAATGCAGTTACCCAGGAATTGGCAGCAGGTAGAGCCCAGCTATGTTTTGCAGCTTCTGCATTTATCAGCAGCTATATCATCCTCATGGGGCCAAGAGAGTCAAGGATTGTATCTTGCTTTTTCCAGATGATCAGAGGCCTACTGGAATCTCTCAAAAACCTGGGCGGAATGAGCTACTCAAGTGCTGTTGAAACAATTAAAAAGAAACACAAGTTGGGGTGTAAGCAAGCCCTTCATGAAATGTATCAGGCTCAGAGACTTCCATCGTTATCTGTAATTTTTGACTTTTCACTCTGGTTGGTTCCCTGACTGTTCTGGTGCCCAGAATGTAGGTACCGCTTTTCTTTCCGATACCTACTGCCTTCATCCAGGTTTTAGGGAAGCAGAGTCTGAGTGCTCTTAAGAAAAAGGGAGTGATAGAAGCAGGAAGACAGGGCAAGAAAGTTAAGTTGGGATGTGGTATGGGCTGGAGACCAGCATCAATCTGGCCCCATGGGAATTTCCAGAGCACAAATTGTACAACAGCAGGTCCCATGTTGAGACAAAGGGGTTGTCCCTTTGTACCCCTGGTGGTTTTAAGCGAGAAGGTGTGGTGGAATGTGCCAGTCAAGGTGGCTTGCTTTTGACTGAGGGAGGTTCTCTGGAAAGGGGTGAAACCACAAGGCTTTAGCAGCCAATACTCAGAGTCACTGAGGAATGGGTGCACCAACCCAGTGAACGAATCTGGCTGGGGCACCAACAGCATCCACTACTTAGATTAACTTCATCTGCTTTCCCAATAGCCATTACCTTTGAACTTCAGTTGTCAAGCACTTATATTTTAGTTTTCTGTTGTTGTTGTTGTTGTTGTTTTTTCAGGAGACTTCTTTTCTTTTCTTTTCTTCTTTTTTTTCTTTCCTTTTTTATACAGAAGACTTCTTCCTTTCTTTTTTTTGGGAGACTTCTTTCTCTCTGTTTTTTCCTTCCTTCCTTCCTTTCCTTTTTTTCTTTCCTTCCTTTCTTTCCTTCCTTTCCTTCCTTCCTTTCCTTTTTTTCTTTCCTTCCTTTCCTTCCTTTTTTTTTCCCCTCCAAGGTGGAGTTTCATTCTTGTTGCCCAGGCTGGAGTGCAATGGGACGATCTCGGCTCACTGCAACTGCTACCTCCCGGGTTCAAGTGATCCTCCTGCCTCAGCCTCCTGAGTAGCTGGGATTACAGGTGCCTGCCACCACGCCTGGCTAATTTTGCATTTTTAGAAGAGATGGGGTTTCACCATGTTGGCCAGGCTGGTCTCAAACTCTTGACCTCAGGTGATCCACCTGCCTCGGCCTCCCAAAGCGCTGGGATTATAGGCCTGAGCCACCGCGCCTGGCCTGCAGGAGACTTCTTAACTGAATTCTCATTACTAACACTATGGGGCTATTTCATAGCTCTCTAACAAAACTGGAATTGTCACCCTTTCTCTAAAGTTGAGTCCCTCATTTCTGCCAAATTCTGAGGGACTGCGTGGAGCTAAGACAAAGGGAATGCTTTGCAGACTGAGTGAATACAACCCTCTGCCTTTAGCATCACTTATGCTTCTGGTAGAGACATTCTTGACAATAAATTATGCCATTGAAGCACGTACTTTTTAAAAAAAAAGTAGAGATGTGATTGCATTTTTTTTCCAGCAACAGTTTTTATTGTGAGAGCCTGAAGACAAAATATTATGCAGTTTCTTTTCATTGTCTCCTTGCATTCAGTTTTCAGGGCAATTCTTGTAAACTTTCATATTTGGGCATGAACACTTTTGACGAGCAAACTGAATAAGAATATAAATAATGAAACAGACTCAGAACTAATGGCCTAGATTTAGCATAATCAGAAACACTTAAGAAAGGTTAAAGTAAAAAAAAAATAAGATCTTAGGAAAACAATATCAAGTTTGTAGGCATGAAGAAATTTAGGGCTTTTATTTCCCAAGCGATTATCAGTAATTAGATTTTAAGTATGGTTTCTTCTCAGACTCAACACACTTCCAAATTTGTGGCATTAAAAAAATAGCAATTAACTGCTCCGTGTTTTCCATAAAGAATCCACGTCTTTTTATGAAAAACAATCTCGGCCAGGCACGGTGGCTCATGCCTGTAATCCTAGCAGTTTGGGAGGCTGAGGCGGGTGGATCACCTGAAGTCAGGAGTTCCAGACGAACCTGACCAATAGGGTGAAGCCCTGTCTCTAGTAAAAACAGAAAAATTAGCCGGGCATGGTGGTACACACCTGTAATCCCAACTGCTCTGGAGGCTGAGGCAGGAGAATGGCTTGAACCCGGGAGGTGGAGGTTGCAGTGAGCCGAGATTGCAACATTGCACTCCAGCCTGGGCAACAAGAGCAAAACTCTGTCTCAAAAACAAAACAAAAACAAAAACAAAAAACTCTAGTTTCTCTTTACAATATCGAAAAAGAATATATACCCAAACATTAAACGATAACTTTTTCTTTTTAACATTTTCTCTTTGCATTGATCATAATTCTTCATCTTTTAGGACATGGCTTTCTATGAAGCTTGTAACTCCAATGTTCTTAAAATAAAAGCCGAATTATATCTTGGCCATATTAATAGTGTCCATCATCTTTCTTTTCTGTGTGCTCATATTTCCTTCGTGTATAAAATTTGGAAATGAGGAACAGGGAAGTATTGACCACAAAGGAAAAGTTTTTATTTTTAAGAACAAGTTGAACATAGCAGCAGCAATTGATATTTTCCAAACCATACACCCAGTAAGGGGTTAGTATTCAAAATACACAAGGAACTCCTACAACTCAATAGCAAGAAAACAAATCACCTGACTAAAAACTGAGCAAGTAACCTGAATAGACATATCTCCAAAGAAGATATAGAAATGAGTATTCAGATTTATAGACACGAAGTAGAATGGTGGTTTCCAGGGGCTGGGGGCAGGAAGCAATGGGGAATTATTGTTGTGTTTTCTTTTTTGTTCCTTTTGAGACAGAGTCTCACTCTGTTGCCCAGGCTGGAGTGCAGTGGCACGATTTCGATCTCAGCTCACTGCAACCTCTGCCTCCCAGGTTCAAGCGATTCTCCTGCCTCAGCCTTCCAAGTAGCTGGGATTACAGGTGTGCGCCACCACACCCGGCTAATTTTTGTATTTTTAGTAGAGATGGGGTTTCATCATGTTGGCCAGGTTGGTCTTGAACCCCTGACCTCAGGTGATCCGTCTGCCTTGGCCTCCCAAAGTGTTGGGATTACACGTGTGAGCCACCATGCCCAGCAGGGATTATTGTTGAATAGACACAGAGTTTCAGTTTTGCAAGATGAGAAGAGTTCTGGAGATGATGGTGATGGCAGCAGAACAACATAAATGTACATAATGCCATGGAAGTATACATTTAAATAGAGTTAAGATAGTAAACTTCATGTAATTTGTATTTTACCACAATTTTTAAAAATCGAAATAAGTACAATTTATAAAAGAAGAAACTTGAACAAATTTTAGTTACTTTAATTTCCTTGGGAAAACGTTTCTATAATCCTAACTCTGACTGCCAGTTATCTCCCCTTTATAGACAAAAAGCAAGCAAAAACAAAACAAAAACCAAAAAAACAAAACAAAACAAAAAACCCCACAAAACACTTCAAGCTTTCCAATGACACAATTAAAACAAATAAAAAGGTAGTTCATGAGTGTTTCACAGAGGCTAAACACAAAATATGCACAATTAACACAAAAAGGTTTTTAATGAGTACAAATAAGTCATTTAAGCAGGCCATGCTTTAGGTTGCTAAGGAAACAGAAAAAAATACCAGTATTTTCTGTCTCAAAAATTTTTATTATATATGACAAAATGAAGCAAAATGGCAGTTAATGAAACCTATTAACTTCCTTAAAAGTAAGTAATAAACTTTGGGAGGCCGAGATGGGCGGATCACGAGGTCAGGAGATCGAGACCATCCTGGCTTATACGGTGAAACCCCGTCTCTACTAAAAAATACAAAAAACTAGCCGGGCGAGGTGGCGGGCGCCTGTAGTCCCAGCTACTGGGGAGGCTGAGGCAGGAGAATGGCGTGAACCCGGGAGGCGGAGCTTGCAGTGAGCTGAGATCCCGCCACTGCACTCCAGCCTGGGCGACAGAGCGAGACTCCGTCTCAAAAAAAAAAAAAAAAAAAAAAAGTAAGTAATAATCCATAAACCATTAAAATATCAACCATGAGGATGTTTATCTTCAAATTCAGAAGTTATTTTAGACAGATGAAGTTTTACTTTTTTTTTGAGATGGAGTTTTGCTCTTGTTGCCCAGGATGGAGTGCAGTGGTGCGATCTCGGCTCACTGCACCCTCCGCCTCCTGGGTTCAAGCGATTCTCCTGCCTCAACCTCCCGAGTAGCTGGGATCATAGGTGCCTACCACCATGCCTGGCTAATTTTTCTAGTTTTAGCAGAGACTGTGTTTCACCATGTTGGCCAGGCTGGTCTTGAAATCCTGACCTCAGGTGATCCACCCACCTCGGCCTCCCAAAGTGTTGGGATTACAGGCGTGAGCCACCATGCCCGGCCTTAAGTTTTACATTTAACAAATTTTTGGGCTTGCAATCGTTTCTTGGTATGTGCCACATGTGTTAACCACCACTGTCCCTGAATGGGCCCTCTCCCTCCCCTAAATAGCTCAAAACATTAGTCTAAGGCAGTGATTCTCACACACTAGTGTGCATCCCATCATCATGTGAAAGGCTTGTTAACACAGAGATTGCTGAGTCCCACTTAGTGCTTTTGATTCAATGGGTCTAAGGTGGGCCTGAGAATTTGGCATTTCTAACAAGAAGTTAGAAAATGCTGAGTTCCTAGAACTCATCAAGCTTTTTAAAATTTATTTATTTTTATTTTATTTTTCAGACAGGGTCTCTCTCTGTTGCCCAGGCTGGAGTGCAGCAATGCGATCATAGCTCACTGCAGCCTCAAACTCCTGGGCTCAAGCGATCCTCCTGCTTCAGCCTCCCAAGTTAGCCAGGACTACAGGCACACACTACTGGCATTGATTTTTTTTTTTTTTTTTTTTTTTTTTTTGAGAGACGGGGTCTCTCTATGTTTTCTAGGCTGTTCTCAAACTCCTGGACTCAAGTGATCCTCCCAAAGTGTTACGGTTACAAGCATGAGCCACCGTGCCTGGCCCAAGTTTACTCTTGACTTAGAACCTTCAGATACACTGTTCCCTTTGCTTGGAGTTTTACATATCCACTTTATGCCTAGCTGGCTCTTATTCGTATACTTCTGATCTCGGTTAGATGTGACTATTAAAGATAGCCTATCCCCAGTTTGTTGCCTTATATAAAGTGTCTCCTTTTCCCCTGACTCTTAACATCCTAGTTTCCTTCTTAACCCTGATCACAATTTGCAAGTGCATATATATTTGCCTATTCATTTATCCATTGTCTGTTCCCAAGACCAAAAAATTTATTAAGGCTATTCTACATTATTGTTTTTCACCAGTATATGCCAAGCCCTAGTACATGATAACACCTCAATACATTTTTATTAAAGAACAAGCAGTCAAGAGAATTAGGCACTTCTGTACTAATTACTCATACTTCAGACCAATAGCTATTCTCAGACTGCTTCATAAACATAGGTTCTTACAGAAACCTGACACTGAGTTCCTAAATAAGAGAAAGCTGCTCATTTTCCTTAAATTCCATATCTAAATTATTTATATCTATCACTTGATCTATATTGGAGCATTTGCTAATTTCTGAAGCATCTCTCACTCTTTGGGCAAGAATATAACATTTCAGTTTTTGGTCTCTACCAGAGATTTTTAAAATAAAAATGGAGTAAGTGGGAAAAAAGAGAGGAAGTAACCTATTCAAGGAAAATATATTCTGCTTGTTGGTGGTGGTACAAGTTAGTGCATGTTTTCGAGGGCATTTTAACAACACAGAATAAAAGCATTAAAAATATTTATATATGAAAAGACTAGAAGACTACAAACCAAGGCCATCATGTAGAGTGGAATAGTAAAATTCAACTGAAATCCAGCCTGGGCTCTATTACCAAATTGGTTAGGCTTGGCATAGGACCAGGGATCTCTTCAAAAAAACAGTGCCTTTTTCTTCTTTGCCCAATGAGGGATTGGGATTATAGTTGTTGGGGCTGAGATTACAGATGATCTCTCTCTCTCTCTCTCTCTCTCTCCCCCCATCTCCTCCCTAATTTTTGGGCTTTTCTACTAAAGAAAAGTTACTTAAATAATGATATGAACTAAGAAGTCATCAAATAATAGACTGTAACAAAATTCATTTACAAATATTTTGCACTTGCGTAGAAAAGGGACAGTAACATCCATACTTTAGGGGTATTACAAAGATGGATGAGAAGTTTAGGCATATTAGCTATAAAGTACAATTTTTGACCAAGAAAATGCAGGACAAAGTATAATATTGTAGATAGCAGTCTCAAAGAGATTCTGTTTTCACTTATTTAAACCAAATTAAGCTACCTCTGCATGTCTGAATGATGATTAATAGAGGAATCTAGGATTGCGAGTTACCCGTGCAATATGCTGTACCTAGTTTGCTTTATATGGAGCACATTTATTTAGTTTTGGTTCTAGGGGGAAGGCACTCACTACTGAAACAAAATGGATTTTTACTGATTTGATTTTTCATTCTATATATTATTAACTTAGAAATACTAAAGCAGAAATGAATAAAAGATTAATACAAATTTTTTAAGAGCTGTGATAAAAATAATACACAGAAGAGGATTAAAAGGATTGCAAAAATGTCCTTTAATATCCAATTTTACTTTCAGATTATTGTAGTTCCTAAATGTAATTAATGTTTTTAGTCTTTCTAAAATGGCTTTATTTCTTGCAAACAAAACAAAAAAGCAGGATATTCAACTACTTAAAGTCAAATGAAAGGAACATAAAATGAATTTTCTTCATTAAAATCTATGCAACATCCTGTTTAAAAATTATATTGCTAAATATTTAAAATAATGGTTCATCTTCTTTTCATCATATTCTGAGGCTGAAAAGAAAGTCTTATGTATTCACTTCTGAGCAATGCGGGCCCTCTGGATATATTATTAGTTGTTATTTTTACCTCTGTGAATACATGAGTATGTGAAAGGTCTAACTTCTTGAGTCAATAGTTTATTCAGTTTGTCATTTTTCTCACCATAAAATTGATATTTTCAAGATATTATTCTGATTTTTCTGATCACATCTTAAGGTAATATCTAAATTCATATCCTGTAATAGTCTGTTATGACAGCTGCTATCATGATAATGTCCAGTTAAGTACATGCAAATGATGAATAAATTACTACTTACACAAATGAGTCTAAGTGTCAAGATGTCTAAACAATGTTCTCAGATGTGATTTCCAAAAAAAAAGAAAAAAAAATCACTCATTGGCCAAATCTACCCTTTAGAAAAAGTGATTGATATTCAACTAACAGATATATTTAATAGTAATAAACATTTTTCTTTTTCAAAATTTAGTGCCCTCAAAATCTGTGGGGGTGATACTGCATTGATTATCTAAAGGAGAATACAATTTCAGTAGAAAAAAGAGTTTAAAAATCTTTTAAAAATAATCTTTCCACTAAGAATTCAGTAATTTTAGATTCAAAGTGGGTCAGATTTCACCAAGACCCCTCTTGCATACAACAATCAACCCCAAACCCTAGGTAGTTTTATAGCAGAAACGACTTTGCAAATGTCTTCCTTCAACCTTTATATAAAAATAATTGAGTTCTTTGTAGGTTCTGGATATTAGCCCTTTGTCAGATGAGTAGATTGCAAAAATTTTCTCCCATTCTGTAGGTTGCCTGTTCACTCTGATGGTAGTTTCTTTTGCTGTGCAGAAGCTCTTTAGTTTAATGAGATCCCATTTGTCAATTTTGGCTTTTGCTGCCGTTGCTTTTGGTGTTTTAGACATGAAGTCTTTGCCCATGCCTATGTCCTGAATGGTACTACCTAGGTTTTCCTCTAGGATTTTTATGGTATTAGGTCTAACATTTAAGTCTCTAATCCATCTTGAATTAATTTTCGTATAAGGAGTAAGGAAAGGATCCAGTTTCAGCTTTCTACTTATGGCTAGCCAATTTTCCCAGCACCATTTATTAAATAGGGAATCCTTTCCCCATTTCTTGTTTCTCTCAGGTTTGTCAAAGATCAGATGGCTGTAGATGTGTGGTATTATTTCTGAGGACTCTGTTCTGTTCCATTGGTCTATATCTCTGTTTTGGTACCAGTACCATGCTGTTTTGGTTACTGTAGCCTTGTAGTATAGTTTGAAGTCAGGTAGCGTGATGCCTCCAGCTTTGTTCTTTTGACTTAGGATTGTCTTGGAGATGCGGGCTCTTTTTTAGAAAAAAACAAACAACCCCATCAAAAAGTGGGCAAAGGATATGAATAGACATTTCTCAAAAGAAGACATTCATACAGCCAACAAACACATGAAAAAATGCTCATCATCACTGGCCATCAGAGAAATGCAAATCAAAACCACAATGAGATACCATCTCACACCAGTTAGAATGGCGATCATTCAAAAGTCAGGAAACAACAGGTGCTGGAGAGGATGTGGAGAAATAGGAACACTTTTACACTGTTGGTGGGATTGTAAACTAGTTCAACCATTATGGAAAACAGTATGGCGATTCCTCAAGGATCTAGAACTAGATGTACCATATGACCCAGCCATCCCATTACTGGGTATATACCCAAAGGATTATAAATTATGCTGCTATAAAGACACATGCACACGTATGTTTATTGCAGCACTATTCACAATAGCAAAGACTTGGAATCAACCCAAATGTCCATCAGTGACAGATTGGATTAAGAAAATGTGGCATATATACACCATGGAATACTATGCAGCCATAAAAAAGGATGAGTTTGTGTCCTTTGTAGGGACATGGATGCAGCTGGAATCCATCATTCTTAGCAAACTATCACAAGAACAGAAAACCAAACACCGCATGTTCTCACTCATAGGTGGGAACTGAACAATGAGATCACTTGGACTCGGGAAGGGGAACATCACACACCGGGGCCTATCATGGGGAGGGGGGAGGGGGGAGGGATTGCATTGGGAGTTATACCTGATGTAAATGACGAGTTGATGGGTGCAGCACACCAACAAGGCACAAGTATACATATGTAACAAACCTGCACGTTATGCACATGTACCCTACAACTTACAGTATAATAATAATAAATAAATTAAAAAAAAAAAAAAAAAAAAAAAATAATAATTGAGATGGTTCCAAAGGTAATATTTTATTCACAGCATAAGCCAAAGGAGTAACAGAATTTATGCTCATTTGTTTAGCCTATATTTCTTTTAACTTTACGCTTTATTGGATGCACAAAAGTCACCCTGATATTGGATGACCTTTGTGGAGATTCTACTATATTGGTTTTGTGAAGGTCTAAAACAATGGACCATTCCCTCCTTTGCTTTAGCCCCATCCCTGCTAGAAATATGTGAAGACCAAAAACCAACTGGCAAGTAGAAGGTGAAGCAGGTAAAATGCTGTTGCATATGGCCTACTTGCTTGGGGGCAGATAAGAAACTTAAATCACAGGTCAGTTAAATGGGTATTATTTAATAAGACCTAATAGGCTTTAGGTTCACTACAATGGATAGATGTCAAAATGGGTTACAATGTTTTAAGTGTAGGAAAAAAGTAAATAAAAGAAGGCTCAGCAGCAGTCTGTCATTGGTTCTAAAAAGCACACCAATATATTGCCAAAGACTTTCATTTACTTTCGTTTCTACTTAATTCCTGTACTTTGGCATATATTGCCAATAAATTGACTTCACTCTGTTCACTAACTTGCTTATGCCGTATTAAGATCATGATGATAGAATGTGAATATTTGATAGGGAGAAGTTCTAAATGAGTCATTTAAGTCTATAACGATGCATAATTCCGGAAAACCAAACTTCTAAAAATAAGTATGTTTCGAAACAGGACTGGCAGGCTCTTAACTTTATGAAGAAAAAAATGTAACCATAAAAATCAATTCCTTAAAAGAAAATAGAAATTTATCTTAGTGTTAGATCCTCCAGCCTCATTCTGGTTAAGAGAATTTGACATTTCAGGGCTGAGCACACTGTGGAAACTTAATAAATATTGAGGTTTACAAACAAAAAGCATAACAATGATATGTGGACCAATTTTCAACAACACTGAAAATCAATGTGCCCTTACTCTGCCTAATTCAGTTAACTCAATTATTTAATGTACACTTGATTTGAGTGGGTTTTACCATAGCTATTTCAATTTTACATTGAACATTAATCAAATTGCTTCTAATGTAAAATTTCATTTTTTCTCATCCTTCTCCTCCCCCAGATTCCAGAATGAGGGAAAAGTTTGTGTTTCATGTTTCTTGTTTAATGTTAAAAGCAAATTTTAAGACATTTGTTTCCATCAGTTTATCCCATAATTCTCATTTCATATACCACTCACCCTATATCACAACCATGAACTTTTTCACAGATATTTAATACATTGTTTTGTACACCATTTTTGGGAAAAATCCTCCTTCCTCAACAACTTCAGTTAAGACTCTTTTCTACTTTCTCCCAGTGCTCCCACACTTTTACCTCATCTCTATTTCCACACACAAAAATATCCCCTCCCCCCGAACACAGAGCCTCAAGGGGTGGACAAGGTAAGTTATAAAATGTAGGCACTCCTGGAGAAGCTATTAGCTATTCATATCTAGCGAGTAGATTTTACTTAAAAAGTGTTGACTGATCCCAACTATTTTTAATATCCTAGATTCAGAAACTCTATAAAGTACTATTTCATCACCAGTATGTTTGGTAGAAAAGTATAAGAAGAATTTTTAAATGTAATTGTTTTCATTGGTAAATGCAAAAAATATTTATACAAAGTGAAAAGTTATGTGACTAAATATATATATAGTTTGAGAGAAGGTCTTGCTTTGTCATCCAGCCTGGAGTACAGTGAACAGGGCACACTGCAGCCTCGACCTCCTGCGTTCAAACAGTCCTCCTGCCCCAGCCTTTCGAGGAGCTGGGGCTACAGGCACATGCCACCACACCTGGTTAATTTTTGTATTTTTTGTCCAAATGAGGTTTCACTATGTTGTCCAGGCTGGTCTTAAACTCCTGAGCTCATGCAATCTGCCCACCTTGGCCTCCCAAAGCGCTGGGATAAAAAGCTGCAGGCGTGAGACACCATGGCCAGCAATGACTAAATATTTTTAATGTTAAAGTATTAATACTGGGAAGGCAAGTTATGCTGTTGGTCATCTGAAGCAACCCCAAAATTGTACTGGTTGTCATTAAAATACCAACATCAAAAAAACGAAATAAACAACTGTCAAAGCCTTCCACAAGTGAGATTTAGAAAAGAAGTCATTATTCATTTCAAGGTTCCTGAGCGAAACAATGCTCCCCTACCGAAACTATTAATCAATCCAACAGGAGGCTGTGTGTCTGCATTTGTTTTTAAACTAAATATTCTGGATATTGATAAATATGAAAGAAATAATAAATGATACATTTATTACTTGTAATTGAAGATATGCTAACACTACACAAAATATGTCTTTTTACAGTAGCTTTACCGTGGAATGTTGGTTCTCAGAATGTATCTCTGAACCAGCAGCATTACGATCACCTGGGAACCAGTGGGAATTCTTAGCCTTGCCCCAGACATTTTGAACCAGGAACTCTGGGGAAGGGGTTCACCAACCTGAGTTTCTAAAAGCCCTCCAGGTGATTCTGATGTATGCTAAAGTGAGAACCATTGCCACTGAAAATTCTTGACATTCTCAATGACCATGTCTCGATAACCCGAATGCCAAGACATTTACAGATTCCATAACTATAAAGCCGAACTCACTTATGAGGCCATTTTCTTACTAATAGTGATCAATTTCTTAGACTTTTTCATTCATTAACTCTTCTCTTCCATCACTAATTCTGATGAGTAGCTATCAAGCCATTCATGGTAGGGTGGAGGGTAGGTGGATTTTCCATAAACAAAATTCTCATTATTTATAAAGAATTACTGTACACGCAAAAACAAAACAGCATTTAAAAAGTCATGTTGAATATGAAGAGTGAGTGGATTACTAGGTTTACTTATTAGTTGCAGGAACACTTCACCTAACCTGGGCATCCATCCGTCAGCTGCTGTGATGGTTGACTATTAATGTCTTAAAGCTACCTGCCTTCTCCAGATGTGACCTCTGCTCATGGGAGCCCCCTAGCCCAAGAGGTAACCCATATCCCAGGAGTGGACCACAGCCAGTGGTATGCTGCAGCAGAGCCCAAGAGCCAATTGTGTGCATCTCCTCCCAATTCCATATTCAGTGGCATTTTGTTGGTAGCTGGAAATCAGCAGTGGAGGGAGTATTTACACCATGAAAAACTGGTTTTGATACACACCAGGATCCATCCCACCTCAGGGCTAGTTGATAAATATTTGCCAGCACTTCAGTGGCACAGACAATGACTGGTATAAAGGCACAACTCTGGCCAGGTGCGGAGGCTTACACCTGTAATTCCAGCACTTTGGGAGGCTGAGGCGGGCAGATCACCTGAGGTCAGGAATTCAAGACCAGCCTGACTAACATGGTGAAACACCGTTTCCACTAAAAATACAAAAATTAACCAGGCGTGGTGGTGCATGCCTGTAATCCCAGCTACTCAGGAGGCTGAGGCAGGAGAATTACCTGAACCTGGGAGGTAAAGGTTGCGGTGAGCTGAGATTGCACCATTGTACTCCGGCCTGCGCAACAAGAGCGAAACTCCATCTCAATAAAATAAAATAAAATAAAATAAAATAAAATAAAATAAAAAGTACAACTCCACAGTGAGGTTTCTGCTCCAGGGCTTGCTCTCTCTCTGGATCAGACACAATGTGAGGTTTCACCTGAAATGGCATACTCGCTGGGCTCTTTCTTCTCTTGTATTATGCTTCCCTAACTCCAATACAGGCTTCTCCTGAGAGCAGACCCTCTATAAATCACAGGCACCTAGACTCCTGTTCTCAGGGTCTGCGTTCATGGAACCTGACTTAAAATGCCATTTAACTCATTAGTTAAGTGTGCACAAAAGCTTCAAATAATACATATTCAAAATTAAGAGCTACTAGTAATGGAACTTTGGATCACAATAATCAGATGAAACGGCAAAAGATAAGTTTGAAATAGCAAGGGTCTGCTCTTTTTGTTTGTGTACATAAAAGAAATAAGTTGATGGAAAAAGATAAAGCCTGCACAAACTGGGCAATCCTTCATACTGTGATTCTCAACTGACGCTTTCATGTCCATAGGTGAATGTGCTGAAAGATTCCTTTACTTCAGAACTTGAAGACAGAGCATCTTCATATTAAAACATGATGAATGCATTATGGAAAATATCATAAAATTGATGTGAGATTTAAAAAATAAAACAAGAACCGTCAAAGAAATTTCATGCTCATGGAAAAGGGAGATAGGTAAGTGGAAGCGGGAGATGTCAGGCCATGTCATCTTGGCTGTTAAGATAACTGAAGTAAATAAGTTTGTGAATCATTGCTTTTGGAAGACGTTTTTAAATAGAAAAACCTGTAGTAAGTGTAAATTATAACTAAAAATATTATTTTAACATGAAAAAATCTTATTATGAAAAAGTTATTTCTTAGGCCCATTAAAACAAGAGAGTTACATTAGTATCACAGACACATCTGTTCCCATAATACCCAGAAAACTGATTTACCAAGAACAATTATTCAATGCCATTGCTTAACTTAGTTAATTTCAGGTTGTGTAAGGCATAATATTGGTGTCAATGCAAACTGTTAAATTTTGAAAATTGTAATTGTCAAGCATGACAGGAAGAAGCGAACTCCTTGGGTTATTTGATCTTAAAGCATTTCCTGTTTTACGCATGGTAGGAGAGTAACAGAATTGTGAACTTTATTCTTGTCACAACTTTGGTAGATGTCAAAAAATAATTAAAAATATATATTGGCTGTGTGATTCCATTTTCTCAGGAAATATGGAATTTCAGTTAAATAAATAACTCACATTTTAGTGCCGTTTCTAGTTAATGTGGGACATGCACATGTATACACAAGCTAATACAAATTGCTGCTCCCTCAGCTTGGTGCTAAATAATAACATTCCCAGGAAAACTAAGATGCCATTAATACAGCTCTCAATATAATTTTTATTTTTGAAATAAATTAAATGTTCACACTCTATAATGAGATCAGACTTCTCTGGGTATAGGTTTTAACCATATCATAAATTAATGAATGAATGCATTTGTATATCCTTTAATACTGAGAGTATATTACTTAAGTTTTTTGAATAATCTTTTATTACCTAAGGCTCTTGAGGAATAGTATTTATAATTATTACCAACCACAAACAAAGCTTCTAGAGTAAGTCCCAGCAAACAGGATTGGCATATTATAGGATCAGATTTTGATATGGTTGTTTTCAAATAGTAGGAAGGATGGTATTCTTTGGAGAAATTTTTATTATCTAATTAAACACTTCTTGAGTAGAACAATGTCAGATGAACTCATTAGCTGAACATTTTGATTACCCATGTTCTCCTAAATATCCCATGACCAGAAGAGTACTGTACAACTCTGATTTAATCCAATAACAATAGTAACCAATTCTAGCTCCTTCTTTTATCACAGTCCATCAAAATAACAGAGAAGTCCAAATTAAAATAAGTTCAATAATAAAAGAACATGTTCTTTTTCCAAGTGTTCTAAAGCCTTTTCCTGTCTTTAAGCAAAGTTCACTCAGTCACTATCTTATCTATGAAAGTAAAAGCAGAAAGATGTTTCCCTTATTAAATAAATAGCTTTATGCTTTCGATGTGGAAGGCATTTCATAACAGTCAAAAAAGGAAGCGTTTTGATTGCCATCAACTCATTTCCTCCCACCCACTGTTTTAAATCGTTTGTTTGGTTCCAATGTATACTACACTTACATAAGTTGTTTATGAAGAGCCAAATTAATAGTCTTTGCAATTGTTTTTGTTGGAATTTGGAGAGCTGACAAATGAATTAGTAGAAAATGGCAATTCTACATGAATTAGCTTTTAAGTCTCCCTAAGAGGCTGATGCAGAACTTAATAAGAGACTTATTAGGAGAAGTAGGACAACTTAATTCAGATTGATTATAGACTTCGGTGAAGACAGCTGGGGTTCAGATGAAACTGAAAAAGAACTTATATGCACTTCAAAGTATGCTAAGCAGATGTCTGAAACAATTACTCCGCTCTGCCTTTTCAAGTTTCAAAGGCGGGATGGGAATAGCATGGTAAACGAAGGTTCTATTTGCCTAAGTTGAGGTAGGGGCTTTTAAAACACACACAGCACTATCTAAACTCAGACGCTTTGGGAAAAGAAAGTGATTTGACATGGCTGTCCTAAGTAATTTGCTTTTAGCTTTATAAACAAAGCAGGAGATGAGAGGGAATACATGGTAACTAAGTAATAAGCTCTCCTGGCAACACTAACTTACAATTAATTTTACATTGAGTAAATCATTTGGTCAGGACTTTTTTTATTATTATACTTTAAATTCTGGGATACATGTGCAGAACATGCAGGTTTGTTACATAGGTATACACGTGCCATGGTGGTTTGCTGCACCCATCAACCTGTCATCTACATTAGGTATTTCTCCTAATGCTCTCCCTCCCCTAACCCCCACCCCTCAACAGGCCCCTGTATGTGGTGTTCCCCTCCCTGTGTCCATGTGTTTGCATTGTTCAACTCCCACTCACGAGTGAGAACTTGTGGTGTCTGGTTTTCTGTTCCTGGGTTAGTTTGCTGAGAATGATGGTTTCCAGTTTCATCCATGTCCCTGCAAAGGACATGAACTCATCTTTTTTATGGCTGCATAGTATTCCATGGTGTATCTGTGCCATGTTTTCTTTATCCAGTCTATCACTGATGAGCATTTGGGTTGGTTCCAAGTCTTTGCTATTGTGAACAGTGCTGCAATAAACATACATGTGCATGTGTATTTATAGTAGAATGATTTATAATCCTTTGGGTACATAACCAGTAATGGGATTGCTGGATCAAATGGTATTTCTGGTTCTAGATCCTTGAGGAATCGCCACACTGTCTTCCACAATGGTTGAACTAATTTACACTCCCACCAACAGTGTAAAAGCGTGCCTATTTCTCCACATCCTCTCCAGCATCTGTTGTTTCCTGACTTTTTAATGATCACCACTGTAACTGGCATATTTTGATTTGCATTTCTCTAATGACCAGTGATGATGAGCTTTTTTTCATGTTTGTTAGCCACATAAATGTCTCACTTTGAGAAGTGTCTGTTCATATCCTTTGCCCACTTTTTGATGACTTTTTTTTTTTTTCTTGTAAATTTGTTTAAGTTCTTTGTAGATTCTGGATATTAGCCCTTTGTCAGATGAATAGATGGCAAAAATTTTCTTCTGTTCTGTAGGTTGCCTGTTCACTCTGATGATAGTTTCTTTTGCTGTGCAGAAGCTCTTTAGTTTAATTAAATTCCATTTGTCAATTTTGGCTTTTGTTGCCATTGCTTTTGGTGTTTTAGTCATGAAGTCTTTGCCCATGCCTATATCCTGAATGGTATTGCCTCGGTTTTCTTCTAGGGTTTTTACGGTTTTAGGTTTTATGTTTAAGTCTTTAATCCATCTTGAGTTAATTTTTGTATAAGGTGCAAGGAAGGGGTCCAGTTTCAGTTTTCTGTATATGGCTAGCCAGTTTACCCAGCACCATTTACTGAATAGGGAATCCTTTCCCCATTGCTTGTTTTTGTCAGGTTTGTCAAAGATCAGATGGTTGTAGATGTGTGGTGTTATTTCTGAGGCTGATTATATATCTGTTTTGGTATGAGTACCATGCTGTTTTAGTTACTGTAGCCTTGTAGTATAGTTTGAAGTCAGGTAGCATCATGCCTCCAGCTTTGTTCTTTTTGCTTAGGATTGTCTTGGCTATGTGGGCTCTTTTTTGGTTCCATATGAAATTTCAAGTAGCTTTTTCTAATTCTGTGAAGAAAGTTAATGGTAGCTTGATGGGGACCATAAATTACTTTGGGCAGTGGGCCATTTTCACGATTTTGATTCTTCCTATCCATGAGCATGGAATGTTTTTCCATTTTCTTGTGGTGTCCTCTCTCCTTTCCTTGAGCAGTGGTTTGTAGTTCTCTTTGAAGAGGTCTTTCACATTCCTTGTAAGTTGTAGTCCTGGGTATTTTATTCTCTTTGTAGCAATTGTGAATGGGAGTTCACTCATAATTTGGCACTCTGTCTATTATTGGTGTATAGGAATGCTTGTGATTTTTCCACATTGATTTTGTATCCTGAAACTTTGCTGAAGTTGCTTATCAGCTTAAAAAGATTTTGGGTTGAGACGATGGGGTTTTCTAAATATACAATCATGTCATCTGCAAACAGAGACAATTTGACTTCCCTTCTTCCTATTTGAATACCCTTTATTTCCTTCCCTTGCCTGATTGTCCTGGCCAAAACTTCCAATATTATGTTGAATAGGAGTGGTGAGAGAGGGCATCCTTGTCTTGTGTCTTTTTTTTTTTTTTTTTTTTTTGAGACAGAGTCTCGCTCTGTTGCCCAGGCTGGAGTGCAGTGGCGCAATCTCTGCTCACTGCAAGCTCCACCTCCTGGGTTCACGCCATTCTCCTGCCTCAGCCTCCCAAGTAGCTGGGACCACAGGCGCCTGACACTGCGCCTGGCCAATTTTTTGTATTTTTTTAGTAGAGATGGGGTTTCACCATCATCTCAATCTCCTGATCTTGTGATCCACCCGCCTCGGCCTCCCAAAGTGCTGGGATCACAGGCGTGAGCCACCGCACCCGGCCTTGTGCCGGTTTTAAAAGGGAGTGCTTCCAGCTTTTGCCCATTCAATATGATAATGGCTGTGGGTTTGTCATAAGTAGCTCTTACTATTTTGAGATACGTTCCATCGGTACCTAATTTATTGAGAGTTTTTAGCATGAAGGGGTGTTGAATTTTACTGAAGGCCTTTTCTGCTTCTATTGAGATAATTATGTGGTTTTTGTCATTGGTTCTGTTTATGTGATGGATTACATTTATTGATTTCTCTATGTTGAACCAGCCTGGCATCCCAGGGATGAAGCCAACTTGATCATGCTGGATAAGCTTTTTCATGTGCTGTTGGATTCAGTTTGCCAGTATTTTTATTGAGGATTTTCGCACTGATGTTCATCAGGGATATTGGCCTGAAATTTTCTTTGTTTGTTGTGTCTCTGCCAGGTTTTGGTATCAGGATGATGCTGGTCTCATAAAAAGCGGTAGGGAGGAGTCCCTCTTTTTCTATTGTTTAGAATAGTTTCAGAAGGAATGGTACCAGCTCCTCTTTGTACCTCTGGTAGAATTCAGCTGTGAATCCATCTGGTCCTGGGCTTTTTTTGGTTGGTAGGCTATTAATTACTGCCTCAATTTCAGAACTCATTATTGGTCTATTCAGGGATTCTATTTCTTCCTGGTTTAGTCTTGGGAGGGTGTATGTGCCCAGAAATTTATCAATTTCTTCTAGATTTTCTGGTTTGTTTGCATAGAGGTATTTATAGTATTCTCTGATGGTAGTTTGTATTTCTGTGGGATGAGAGGTAATATCCCCTTTATCATTTTTTATTGTGTCTGTTTGATTGTTCTCTCTTTTCTTCTTTATTAGTCAGGCTAGCAGTCTATCTATTTTGTTAATCTATTCAAAAAACCAGCTCCTGGCTTGATTGATTTTTTTGAAGGGTTTTTCGTGTCTCTATTTCCTTCAGTTCTACTCTGATCTTAATTATTTCTTCTCTTCTGCTAGCTTTGGAATTTGTTTGCTCTTGCTTCTCTACTTCTTCTAATTGTGATGTTAAGGTACCAATTTTAGATCTTTCCTGCTTTCTCCTGTGGGGATTTTAGTGCTATAAATTTCCCTCTAAATACGGCTTTAGCTGTGTCCCTCTAAATACGGCTTTTGTGTGTTTGTTCTCATTGGTTTGAAAGAACTTATTTATTTCTGCCTTAATTTCCTTATTTACCCAGCAGTCATTCAGAAGCAGGTTGTTCAGTTTCCATGTAGTCATGCAGTTTTGAGTGAGTTTCTTAATCCTGAGTTCTAATTTGATTGTACTGTGGTCTGAGAGACTGTTATGATTTCCTTTTTTTTGTTTTTTTGGTTTTTTTTTTTTTTTTTTTTTTTTTTGCATTTGCTGAGGAGTGTTTTACTTCCAATTATGTGGTCAATTTTAGAATAAGTGTGATGTGGTGTTGAGAATAATGTATATTCTTTTGATTTGGGGTGGAGAGTTCTGTAGATGTCTATTAAGTCCACTTGGTCCAGAGCTGAGTTCAAGTCCTGAATATCCTTGTAAATTTTCTGTTTTGTTGATCTGTCTAATATTGACAGTGGGGTGTTAAAGTCTCCCACCATTATTATATAGGCATCTGTATCCCTTTGTAGGTCTCTGAGAACTTGCTTTATGAATCTGGGTGCTCCTATACTGGTTGCATATATATTTAGGATAGTTAGCTCTTCTTGTTGCATTGATCACTTTACCATTATGTAATATCATGTTTTTTTCTTTTTTTATCTTTGTTGGTTCAAAGTCTGTTTTGTCTGAGACTAGGATTGCAACCCCTGCTTCTTTTTTTTCTTTTTGCTTTCCATTTGCTTGGTAAATATTCATCCATCCCTTTAATTTGAGCCTATGTGTGTCTCTGCACAGGAGGTGGGTCTCCTGAATACAGCACAGTGATGGGTCTTGACTCGTTATCCAATTTGCCAGTTGGTGTCTTTTAATTGGGGTATTTAGCCCATTTACATTTAAGGTTAATATTGTTATGTGTGAATTTGATTCTGTCATTATGATGCTAGCTGGTTATTTTGCTCATTAGTTGATGCAGTTTCTTCATAGTGTTGATGGTCTTTACAATTTGGTATGTTTTTAAAGTGGCTGGTACCAGTTTTTCCTTTCCATATTTAATGCTTCCTTCAGGAGCTCTTGTAAGGCAGGCCTGGTGGTGACAAAATCTCTCAGCATTTGCTTGTCTGTAAAGGATTTTATTTCTACTTTGCTTATGAAGCTTAGTTTGCCTGGATATGAAATTCTGGGTTGAAAATTCTTTTAAGAATGTTGAGTATTGGCCCCCCACTCTCTTCTGGCTTGTAAGGTTTCTGCCAAGAGATCTGCTGTTAGTCTGATGGGCTTTCCTTTGTGGGTAGCCTGACCTTTCTCTCTTGCTGCCCTTAACATTTTTTCCTTCATTTCAACCTTGGTGAATCCGACGATTATGTGTCTTGGGGTTGCTCTTCTCGAAGAGTATCTTTGTGGTGTTCTCTATATTTCCTGAATTTGAATGTTGGCCTGTCTTGCTAGGTTGGGGAAGTTCTCCTGGATAATATCCTGAAGAGTATTTTCAACTTGGTTCCATTCTCCCCATCACTTTCAGGTACACCAATCAAATGTAGGTTTGGTCTTTTCACATTGTCCCATATTTCTTGAAGGTTTTGTTTGTTCCTTTTCATTATTTTTTCAGTAATCTTCTCTTCACACTTTATTTCATTAAGTTGATCTTCAATCTCTAATATCCTTTCTTTTGCTTGATTGATTTGGCTATTGATACTTGTGTATGCTTTATGAAGTTCTCGTGCTGTGTTTCTCAGCTCCTTCAGGTCATTTATGTTTTTCTCTAAACTGGTTATTCTAGTTCACAATTCCTCTAACCTTTTTTTTAAAGGTTCTTAGCTTCCTTGCATTGGGTTAGAACATGCTTCTTTAGCTCGTAAGAGTTTGTAATTACCCACCTTCTGAAGCCTTTTTCTGTCAATTCGCCAAACTCATTCTCCATCCAGTTTTGTACCCTTGCTGGAGAGGAGTTGTGATCCTTTGGAGGAGAAGAGGCGTTCTGGTTTTTGGAATTTTCAGCCTTTGTGTGCTGTTTTCTCCTCATCTTCATGGATTTATCTACCTTTGGTCTTTGCTATTGGTGACCTTCAGATGGGGTTTTTGTGTGGACGTCCTTTTTGTTGATGTTGATGCTAGCAGTCAGGCCCCTCTGCTGCAGGTCTGCTGGAGGTCCACTCCAGACCCTGTTTGCCTGAGTATCACCAGCAGAAGCTGCAGAACAGCAAAGATTGCTGCCTGTTCCTTTCTCTGGAAGCTTCGTCCTAGAGGGGCACCCACCAGACGCCAGTTGGAGCTCTCATGTACGAGGTATCTGTTGACCCCTGATGGGAGGCATCTCCCAGTCAGGAGGCACGGGGGTCAGGGACCCACTTGAGAAGGCAGTCTGTCCCATAGCAGAGCTCAAGTGCTGTGCTGGGAGATCTGCTGCTCTCTTCAGAGACGGCAGGCAGGAACATTTAAGTCTGCTGATGCTGCGCCCACAGCTGCCCGTTTCCCCAGGTGCTCTGTCCCATGGAGATGGGAGTTTTATCTACAAGCCCCTGACTGGGGCTGCTGCTTTTCTTTCAGAGATGCCCTTCCCAGAGAGGAGGAATCTAGAGAGGCAATCTGGCTACAGTGGCCTTGCCAAGCTGCAGTGGGCTCCACCCAGTTAGAACTTCTTGGCGGCTTTGTTTACATTGTGAAGGGAAAACTGCCTACTCAAGCTTCAGTAATGGCAGGTGCCCCTTCCCACACTAAGCTTGAGTGTGCCAGGTTGACTTCAAACTGCTGTGCTGGCAGCGAGAATTTCAAGTCAGTGGATCTTAGCTTGCTGGGCTGCATGGCAGGTGGGATCCTCTGAGCTAGACCACTCGGCTCCCTGGCTTCAGCCCCCTTTCCAGGGGAGTGAATGGTTTTGTCTCGCTGGTGTTCCAGGTGCCACGGGGGTATGAAAAAAAACTCCTGCAGCTATCTCGGTGTCTGCCCAAACAGCCGCCCAATTTTGTGCTTGAAACCCAGGGCCCTGGTGGTGTAGGCACCTGAGGGAATCTCCTGGTCTGCGTGTGCAAGGGCTGTGGGAAAAGCATAGTGTCTGGGCCAGAATGCTCCATTCCTCACAGCACAGTCCCTCACGGCTTCCCTTGGCTAGGGAAGGGAATTCCCTGACCCCTCGCGCTTCCTGGGTGAGGTGACGCCCCACCCTGCTTCTGCACCCTCCGTGGGCTGCACCCACTGTCTAACCAGTCCCAATGAGATGAACCGGGTACCACATTTGGAAATGCAGAAATCACCCGCCTTCTGTGTTGATCTCATTGGGAGCTGCAGACTGGAGCTGTTCCTATTCAGCCATCTTGTCAGTCACCTCTTTGGTCAGGATTTTAAAGATGAATAATTCCTGTTTTAGTTTCTAAGCTGTATTAAACCCTAGATACTCTATTGAAAAGCTACTGAAAGTAAATCAATATATATGAATTCATATAATCCATAATTTTACAATAGCATAAAATCCTTAATACAGTACTCGTTTAGAAACCCACTAACATCTCTTATCACAAGTACACAAATATTCTATTAAAATATAAAGTGTGGAGTGACACTCGCTATAATATGGCTTTTGACAGACATATTTTCAGATATTAAAGGCCAAATCATACGCTTTTAAACATTGCAATTGCATGCTTTGTAAACTAGATAAAACCCTGGTTACCCCATGTAACAGGAATTATTAGCTTCATATTTCACCCAGATTTATGAAAGATTAAATATTTTTTCTTTGTTTTTTCTTCTCCATCAAAGGTTTACTTAATACACATAACATTTTTACAACAACAACAATGAAAGCCTCCGCACAGCAATTCATTTGTAGTTCTTTAACAATGCACAAAATATTAGTAAATTTTCCTCTTCCTACTATAGGCAGTATACCTTATTCATTATGAAGATATCATTAGTTTATTCAGAGTTGGGAGAGCTTACATGTTTTGAATGGTTTTTAGGGTTGCCCTGTTCATGTTGATTCTGCCCATTCATTCCCTAATTCTATAGGAAAAGATAAGTTTTCCTTATATAACTCATATATAAGAAATCAAGTAAGGTTGACTCGACTCATATAAATGGGAAGCATAACAAAATTAATACAATAAGAAGAAAACTTTAGAACCAAGGTTAAGAAGAGAAAAGCAATCAGGGAAGATAGTTGCATGAACATGGTTGCAAGTGTCTTGCTTGGCAAAGTGAAGATGAAATTCTAATACATTATATCACATTTCACATTATCTATTTGGAGGAAATACACTTCGCTTCCTCAATGTCAAATTCTAAGATAGCATTTCTTTGACAAATTTCTCAAAACAAACAAACAAACAAAAAACCCCCAAAGCCACAGGGACTGAGGATGGTAAGCCTAAAAAGGTGGATTTGCCAGTTTTCTTCTTAAAACTTTAGATGTGAATGCTGAAGATAAATAAGGATAGCATTGTCACTTCAACATAATTTCTGGCCTGCTACACACATCATTAAATCAATCTCAATTTGAACGCCAGAAAGGTTTAATCAAAACATTTCATTGTAGGAACTTTAAAGAAAAAGCTCATAGAATCCCTGCCCTGACTTTTCACAGTAAGAAATGTAAGTTAAAAGTTTGACAAAAATGCAAAATGCATAACTACATAGATGTGACAGATTTGCATATTCCAAGATGGCAGCCTGGGAGAGTTATCTACAGTGCACGAAAAACTGTGTTCAGAGTTAACAGGTAAACTAAGGACAGTGAAATATTCCTGGCTCAAGAATGACATACCACTTTTGGTATAGAGAAACTATGGTTTATAGGCTGGGTACAGTGGCTTATGCCTGTAAGTCAGCACTTTGGGAGGCCAAGGTGAGTGGATCACCTGAGGTCAGGAGTTCGAGACCAGGCTGGCCAACGTGGTGAAACCCCATCTCTACTAAAAAATACAAAAAAAAAAAAAAAAAAAAAAAAAAGCTGGGCACGGTGGCGGGCACCTGCAGTCCCAGCTATTTGGGAGGCTGAGGCGGAGAATTGCTTGAACCCAGGAGGCAGAGGCTGCAGTGAGCTGAGATAGCGCCACTGCACTTCCGCCTGGGTGACAGAGCGAGATTGTCTCGAAAAAGAAAAATTAAAAAAAGAGAAACCATGGTTTATTAGAACAAAAACAAAACATTAAAAAACAGCAATCTGGCTGGGAGTGATGGCTCATGCCTGTAATCCCAGCACTTTGGGAGGCCAAGGTGGGCGGATCATGAGATCAAGAGATCGAGAACATCCTGGCCAACATGGTGAAACCCTGTCTCTACTAAAAATACAAAAATCAGCTGGGCATGGTGGTGCACGCCTGTAGTCCCAGCTACTCAGGAGGCTGAGGCAGGAGAATCCCTTGAACCCAGGAGGCGGAGGTTGCAGTGAGCCGAGATCTCACCACTGCACTCCAGCCTGGCGATAGAGCGAGACTCTCAAAAAAAAAAAAAAAAAAAAAAGAAAAGAAAAGAAAAGAAAACAACAATCCACAAACTTTCTCACATTGGGATTGTCCTGAAGAACAAAAATCTTGTATCCAGACTATAGGTTTAAAAGTTATTCTACTTTATTAAAGCCTTTATATATTCCACTTACAGATCTATATGGAGCACCTAGTGATTCAAAGAGTTATTCCTATTCTCCATTACAAGGAAAGTAGAATATTTGTCTAGTCAAATAAGCACTGGTGCTATTTTCAGTAAAGTGAAAAGTCATGATCTTGCCCTTAAAATATTTGATAAGCAGTATAAATCATGAATTTTAAAAGTAAGGAAGCATTTAAAACTTAAATTTTATTCTACTGGTTTTTCCTATGGAAGCTATATTTGGAAGGCTGAGATTCTCTTAGTGAGCAATATAGTCAATATTAATATTGTGTTTCCATCTATTAATTTACCATGTTCACCACCTGAAGATGATCAGCTAGCAATAACACCATTTCCATAAAGGCCAGGGACTTAGTCATTGTTGTTTAACCCATTCTTTAAATCCAAAAGCCACATTTGCTGATACAATTATAGAACACGAAATCTCACAGAAACACATATTACTTAGTCACTTGAATAACAAGTTATTTAACACATCAGATCAGAACGGAGGGGGGTACTATGATAGAGTCTCTAGGGGTGAGGGAAATGAACTGATATGGATATATAAAATGTTCTTCTGGCTAGCTGCCTAGTTATCAGTTTCAAGTTCCCTACAGCATGAATCCTCTGAGGGCTTAAACTGCTGAGTGGAAAAATGGGAACAGTGGTTTCAAGTACACTTCTACTTTTTTCTGAAATAAATTTTAGTTATTAAAACTCATTCCTTGTAAACTACTACCCCCAAAGCTTCAGTGTTTCAAACCCAGTGTCAATAAGATGCAATGGAGAAAAATGATTTATTTCCATTGCAAAATTGAAGAAGAGCTACTGAAGGGAGATAAATATATATGAATTCATGTAATTCATAGTTTGAAACATGCATAAAATACAACACTGATTCAAAAGCCAAAACAATCACATCTATTATTACCAGTACATAAAAATTTAGATAAGTACCATAACTTAAGTGTATATATGTCTGAGAAAGATAGATGTGTTGGGTTATAAATATAATCTTTTGAAAGGTATGTTTAATATTTATACGTTTTGCTATTATTGGGATCAGAATGACAGTTTTACCAATTAGGGTATGGAAAATGAAGTTTGTCTTAAGACCAAGAACAGATAAGACAGGGAAACTAAAAGGAATACCGCAAATAGGGTTGGGTGAAGGCCAGCTGATACTTGAACTGTTATGCTTTTAGTTATTTTTAATTATTAAATTATGCTGTACACATTTTCTTCTCCATCCATACTCAGTATCTTACAAATGCACCTGTGTGACAAGTATGGCTAAAAATGAATCCCTTATGTCTGCTCTATGGCCTATATATTGAGCAATTTAATCGATATATTAACTAATTTAGTTCCACTGGGACATTTTCCTAACTTATTTCTCATTTTTGGAGAAGACTGTCAAAAAATTAGTCCCTATATTTTTTAATAAAATTAACATATTTAATGCTTTTAAAATACTAGGTAATACATTTCAAAACACTTAGTTTTCCAGAAGACAGCAAAGCTAACCCTTACTTTAAATGTTAGACATGGGGTCATAAAATGTTGGGGTAGAAGGGATTTTAGAAGTATTAAAGTCAAATTTTTAATCTTTTCTTTTTAAATTTTTTACCTACTATTTTAATGAAGAGCTATGCAATTCAACATTAGACCATAGTCTTCATGAAGGCAATGACCAAGTCTGTTTCTTTTATAATTACCTGTCCAGCACATTATATAATGACTGATAAACAGCTGTTGAGTGAATAAATGAAGGTACTTAATGAGATTCCTCACATGTTGCTGGCCCTGGGCTAGGAGCCCAAAGATGTACAGCATGATCCTTGCTCTTAGCAACCTCACTTTCTCTGGGAGAAAAAAAAATGCATAAGCAAGTTGCTACAATATATGTGAAATTTAAGTGTGACAATTTAACATGCTTGGTGATCTATGAGAGCACCAACTGTGAGCAGTTTCTTCTGCTTGGTGGGAGTTGGGGGTTGTAGACACCCAGGAAAGACAACAAAGATAGGTAACATTTTGGCTGGTCCTTGAGGGCTGAGTGAGAATTCACCAAGTAGACAATGTAAGGGGATCCAGACAGAGAGAACAGCATTTGCAAAGGCAGATATATATGTGTGTGTGTATATATATCGATGTATATATATGTATGTATCTATCTATGTACGTATGTATATACATATACATACATATATACACACACACATATATACTTTACACACACACATTCAATACACTCTGCCCATATCACCCCTTTTTCCCAAATATGCCTCTCTCTCTCTCTATATATATATATACATATATATATATATATATATCTCATATGGGCAGAGTGTATTAAATGGTCTGGAGAACGGGAGCTATGGCTGAGAAGGTAAGCCAGGGCTAGGAAGAAAATAGCCACTTAATCTCCTTATTCACTGGATTTCATTCTCTAGGCAAGCATTCTTCTGCAAGGAGTTTGGATTAGAGTTGGAAGAGGCTGGGTAATGCAGGAACATCAGTAAAGAAACTATTCATCCATCCGTTAATTCACCAAACATTTAAAATGCAGCATCTAAGATATGCCAGGCACACGGAGGGGTGAATGGGATTTAAAGATGTATACTGTTATCATCTAACTAAAAGATGCTGGGGATTAAAAAGGACGTTGGTTAAAAGAGGAGAGAAAAGATAAAAGAGCTATTCTGAGGTAACATGAGCCATCATGTGCTGTCAGTGAAAATGTAGAAGGCTTTAAGGATGAACCTAAAGTTTCTAGCCTGGAAAATTTGTTGGATGATGATTCATTAACTGAAATAGGAAACGGGGGGAAAAAATGTCAGATAGGAGGGGACAGAAGTAGGGACATGGAAAAACAGAGGAACAAATGAACTTGGTTTCAGAATAGTTGCATTTGTGATCCTGATGCCATATGGATTCAGAGATCAGAAGAGAGATGCGGACTAGAGATGTAGATACATCACCATCCATGCCATCTCAAACAGGGAGGGTTTAAACAATCAAAAGAGAATTAGGCTAAGGTTAGAAACTTGGGCACAACAGTATTTGAAGGGTGGGTAGGTAAAGAATCTAGAAAAATATAGGAAGAAGAACATGGATGGAACAGTTCCATGAAAGCCAAGGAAGAGGACAACTTCTAGAATGAGGATGCTGAGGATGCTGGCAAACATGCTGAGCGCAGGAGGGAATTTAACTTCTTTTGAATTTTAACCTAGGAGGACTTTTGTGGTTTTGACAATAGATGAGTAGTTGCTGATTTCAAAATGATAGTCCTAAATATGTATTTTTTTCTGTAGAATACATTTGCCATCTTTGTGCCACAAGGGAATTTAACTTTGGTTTTACAGACAGTAGTCTTCCAAATATATAATGATTTTCCCATACTTCTGCAGTGGGCTGATGAAACTTGAAACTGTATTACAAATGTTGCCTTCCAAGGGAAGGGCCACACATTAATGACCTTATTTCCCCATACCATAACTTACCCAAGTCATATAATTTAGTTAGCAAAAGGGCCAACACCTAGACTCCTGGCTCTTGATTAAGCGTTTTATTTTTCTGTATTCTGATACTAAGTAACACAAGCAATACACACACACACACACACACACATACACACATCAGACTTTAGTACAATCACTTAATAGCAAAGTCAAAATGATTTCTTGCCCTGTAACTTTTTTAATATTTCATTTCATATAACTGAAGACAGACAAATGATTACATCACTGTCTTCTCTTGGAGAAAATACCATGTGAAAGAAGACTGAATTTGTGAAAGATGGACTGATTTCTATTGCTTAAGTGCTCTAGCTTTAACTTTGTGGGAAGGTAACACTGCACTCAAGTTCAGATTAGAAGCTCTTTTGAGTCTCTCAAAGAGCCCCGAAGCAAAGAAGTAGACGGTACCTTGACTTTCTCGAGGTGATCTTGGAGAGAGTCGATGAGGAGATCGCCCACTGGCTGCCAGGATCCCTTGATCACCTCAGCTTGGCGCAGCTTGAGGTCCAGCTCATCCGTGGCCTCTTGAAGTTCCTGGAGTCTTTCGAGGGTCTCATCTATTTTTCTCTGCCAGTCAGTGGAATGCAGGTTCAATTTTTCCCACTCAGTATTGACCTCCTCAGCCTGCTTTCGTAGAAGCCTAGTGACATTCTGGGCTCGCTCCTCAGGAGGCAGCTCTAAATTGGCAATACAACAAGGTTTTAGGCCACATTCATTTTTTTTTTTTTTTAACATTGTCAAAAAGGTCATACTGGAAGAAAGAAAGAGTACAGTTTAACAAGAGGGTAACCTACTGATTAATGGCTTTTTTATACTTTGGCATAAATTCTGATACAGCCCAGAACATCTAAAGTATGTCTTCCTGAGTTTCTACCTTATATCAATCCGATAATTTAAGATTCACTTAAGCTATTGAGGAGAAAAACGTTAGGATGCATAGCACAAGCTCTCATTTACTTTAGGCAGGCTCTTAAATGGAAAATTAACTTGTAGTCTTTGCAACAATAGAATTCCTCCTCACAGATAACTCCCTTTGTTTATTATTTTCTAAATGTTCCAATAACTGATTGCTAATCTCTTTTAATGTTTATTTATGAATGTGCAAACAGATTTATGCGTGGTAGTTTATGAGTCCTTATTTTTTTTTCAGCATCTATGCTTAATTTGAATTGATTCTATTTAACCAAGAAAATATGAGAGCTATCCAGGCCCTGGCAGCAAGAATGGATGGGCTGCTCTGTCACCACTGATCCTTCTATCAATATGTTATTATAGTTCCACATTCAATTACCTCTGGGCTCCTGGTAGAGTTTCTCTAGTCCTTCCAAAGGCTGCTCTGTCAGAAATATTCGTACAGTCTCAAGAGTACTCATGATTACAGGTTCTTTAGTTTTCAATTCCCTCTTGAAGGCCTGTGAAAGGAGATGAAAAGAAGTGCTTATTTGGCTTGTGGCATTCTTCTCAAAATTAATCCTGGGTGCTTAGAACTTGTTTATGAAACTCCCAGGTCAATTTCTATCTCTTTTATTTATACACTGATGGTTATAAAATGATTTTTTAAAAAGGCTACATGGGTCTATCTGTTAATGAGGAAAGCACTGCGTTTGTAAAGCTATTCTGGGGAGATGGGGGGAGCATTCCCAACAGTTAATGCCCTCTCACTGAGATAAGAGTGCTTTGTTTATGTAACCTGACAGCCATACTTGAAATCTACAGGTAAAGTTACAAGGTATATATTGCAAAGTTCTAGCGTGGCTAATGAGGACTTAAACAAATGGATATCCAAAATAATGGATATCCAGAATATAATGGGAAGCCTTAAGGGTCATTTACAGGACCTTAGGCTATGTTAAAGTATACAATTAATCCAACTGATAATCACCAGTTAATTCTGTCAAAATGTCTGACAAGGTATAAAACAGGTAAGCTAACTGAAAAGTCTCAATACTTTTGAAAAATCATCATTACATCATCCATTGTGACCTCTTCGAGAACAGTAGAAATGTTTTGAGCTATTATGGATGTAGGAATTGCGGGCGCTAGTTTCTATAAATGAACAGACCTAGAATTAATGTTTAATCTGTGATATTCCTTTATCCAGGGGATCAAGAGAAAAACAAAATGAATAGTTTCTGCCTTCAAAAAGGTTCTAGATCCAAAGAAGGGAGAAAATTAACACTAGAAGCAGAGTGAAAACAGTAAGTTCATACATAATTGAGTGCTAAAAGGATCGCGAGGCATACCGTGAGCCTAGAAGAACCTAACAGATACTCTGACACCATTGAAGAGAGTTATTGACCCAGGTTCTTTGATCTCAGAAGTGAGGGTATTAATAAAATTATTAAGTGCATGCTACATACATGCTAATATATCTGTTTAACAATAACAGTCATAATATTTGTCCTGATCTAGGGCTTAATTTCTGTAACTTTTTTCAACTCTGTCTTACTTTTAGCAATGTTGCCTGCTGAATTTAAGCCCTGTTCTTTCACTGAAGAAAAACAAATTAGCAGTATTCTTCCTCGAAATTCAGATACACCATTATGTTACAGAAGTGTTCCACAGCTGTATTGTATGACACATTTTTTAATAAAATCTTAGTGGTGTTCACCATTCAAAAGAATCCTGAGTCTGATACTTTGCAAAATGATTCATCATCCACAGTTATTTACAATTCAACAGAGAAAGGGAAGGCGTTTGAACCAAAATACTGGAGTTCTGTAAGTAGAATATTAGGATTCAGCCTATAGATAGGGAAGAAATTTCTGAATAATAGGATATTTCTGTACCCTAAAATCATGCTGGATACGTGAGTTATTTACTTTGCTTGCATATAAAGCTGATTCTCCTAATATTTCACTTGAAATCTGTGTTTGTGTGTGTGTGTGTGTGTGTGTGTGTGTGTACAGTTGCTGTATTCTTGTGTATTTTTTCATACAATTAAGTTTCTCAGATTCAAGTAAATTATCATTTTGCCTAGTTCTCTGTTTGGACCTGACTGGAGGCAATTAATACTGACCTTACTAATTATAAAAATAATAATGGCTCCCTCTATTGAACTATCACATGTCAGTGGTTGTACTTGAAACTGGAAATACAAAGTTGGAACTTTTAACATATAACAGAAGAGTCAAACACGTAAATAATTTCAATACAATGTAGACAGTGCTATAGACTTGCGCAATATGGGGAAGAAAATCAGGAAAAGCTTCCAGGAGAAGCTAGTAATCACATAGAATTCAAAAGCATGAACATGACTTATTCAAGGAAGAGTATGCTAGAGGACATTCCAAGAAGAGGAAAATGCAAGTGCAGAGACATAGGACATAGAACAGTATGGTATATATCGGTATCTCAAGCAGGCCAGTGTTTCTACAGCATAAAGAACAAGGAGAGGGCATGTCCAAAGATGAAAAAGACGCTATCATTATCTAGAAACACATTAGATTTTTAAACCAGAATTTGAAGCTCTGCCTCTCTATGATCATATATGGTCCGCTAAGAGGCTTAGGTGTTGCCTTGAAGGTAATCAGGAACCTTTGAATGGTTTTAACCAAGGGAGTGGCACAGGAATATGTGTGTTTCAAATAGATCTTCCTGATGTAAATACAGAGTATGTATTTGAGAAGAACAGAAATGGAATCAGAGAGATAATGAGGCTATTGTAAGAATTCAGTGCAAGATTATGAGGATCTGACTCAGGGCAATGGTACCAGGAAAAATGACGGGGATAGTAATCTGAAGTGTGAAAATTTGGTGACTGACTAGATACTGGAGAGAAGAGAGAAAAAGAAACAAGAATGACTCTCAGTGTCTAGATTGAGTAGATGAGCAAACGCTGGGTGCAATTCAACTAAGTATGAGGAAATAAACTTTCCTGGATGTCTCAGTTCACCTACAGAATGCTCTAGCCTCCTGAGAAACTTCCCACACCATGGAGATTAGATCTGTAGCGATTCATCTAGTTCATTTCTCTGATCCAAGAGGGTCAAATGGTTATCGCTCAGGGTAGATTCCTAAGCTAAACTCTGTGCTGTCAGAAAGACTAGAGTGGGTATCTCTCTAGGTATTTACATTTCAAAAATACGAAACCCAGACCTTGGAGACATTTCTAGATTGTAAAACATGAGACACATAGGGCTAGCTGGTTTCTGGAGAAGCTGGAGTTAGAACTCAGGCGCATTATGTTTCCACAGAGAACCTTTCAGAAGGAGAGAGGGATAGCAGCCTCCTTTTCCTTTATAAGCAGAGGAAAAAGATTTTTCCTCATCTCCCACTTATGGAGTACCCAGCCACTCAAGTAGGAAAACGTTTCATCAGCGTTCATCATGTTGCCCTGGGGGTAAGTCTTTGGGCAAAGGAAGGGCACAGCAACAATATTTACTGTAAGGTAATTAAATGAAATCTGCCTCTGATTCAGAACCCCTCATGCTCATTCAGGATAAAATTATTGAAGAGCAATATTAAAAACGCAACTTGATGGTGTGTGTGGGAGGGGATGTTCTGTGCATGGGGGACAGAGTAAGGGACTGTGATATGCTCAGCTTGGAAAGCTAACATTCCTTCCACAAGGAAATAATAAAATCTGAGGTTTGAGGAGAAAAAAAAATATTTAGGAGTTATTTTCTCATTCAGCTAATACACATTGAGTGCCTACATATCAAAGTTTAATGGGCAAACAGAGGAACGGGATCTCTTGAGAGACCGAAAAGGAACAAATAGGTGGAGAGATTAGGGGAAATGAGGAGTGTAGAAATTTCAAGGAGAGAGTGAGAATTTTGAGAGGAAGAGGGTGACCAAGCATGCCCAATGAAACATAGAAGTAAAGTAAGATCAGCATTGCAGAGTGTTCACTAGCTGTGGTGAGAGCAATTTCAGTGGAGGGCAGAAGCCTCAGAAGTAGGTGTAGCTGAGGCGCTGGTGGAAGAAGGAGTAGGTATTTCAAGTGAAAATTAAATGTTCACTTTTCTTTTTCTGACAAGGAAAAGAGGAAGACAGGACAGGAGGACAGAGAAGATAACAAGATAAAGGGATAAGAAGTTCTTTTTAGCATAGGAATGATTTGAACCTAGAGTGAAAGATGGAAGCTAGCAGTAGGGTAACCAACCATCTTGGTTTGCCCAGCACTGAGTTTTTCAGGATGAGAGACTTTCAATGTTAAAACCAGGATAGTCTCAGGAAAATTGGACAGTCTCAGGAAAACCAGGAAAGTTGGTCACCCTAGCAGAGAAAGATATATGTTACGACCTTGACAGAAGGTGGAGATAATTGTTGGAACAAGGTCTGTAAAATAAGGAAATGTATCTTAAAGGTCTTATCAAACTTTAAAAGTCCAAGGCACTATTTGATGATATAATTCTATTGTTAAAACTGGACAGTAAATAATTCAAAGCTAAGGACCATCCATTGTGAGAGACCACTTGTTTGCCCATCGAGTCGTTGCCAAGGGCTTAGATCCACCACAGCTGCACAGTTCATTTCTTACATATGAGTCACTGAGGATTAAAATGGGGCTAAAGAAAAGACAAAGAAAGTTCTGTTATTACAAAGACATAAGCACCATTATTTTCACATTGTTGCCTGAAACTAAGAAAAGAAAGTGCATGGAAGAGAGGGTTAAGTGATTGTATCATTAGAATTTCAAAAGATTCAGATTAAATACAAAAGGATAAAACTCCCACAAAAAGAAAGAAATAGTTGGTTCAAGGAGGTCAGAGGATAAAGAAAATGGTAATAATTCTTATTATGTGGGAAAAACTATAAATAATAATATGTAATTTTAAACATGGTTATATGTAAGATCCTCCTTAATTTAGTCACTTAACAAACTTCAAGCAACTACTATGTATCAGACACTGTTCTAGGCAATGAACATCTGTGGTCTTTGTAGTATGGAGCTGAAAACAAATGGCTTTATATAGTAAAAAAGCAATGTAGAATTTGCATTAAAATAATGGAAAATCAATTGTTCAGTATCTAATAACTCACCATAAACTGCAAGTTGTAGTATAATTTATTGCATTTTAAAAGAAAGAAAAGTGAAGACTTTTTTTTTTTTAAAAAAAAGACAAACAAGAATATTTAATGTCAAGAGCCTTGATTTTGATAAGTGTCTTGCCTCCCCAAAAGGTCTGTTTGAATGCGGTTTGAGAAAATATACACTCATATATACTGATTTTGTCATATAAATTTTGGTTAATATCTTAAACCAGAGAAGTCGGTTCCTTTATGTGATGATGAGAAAAGGTATCAGATATAGAGATTCTCTCCCACGTACATACAGAATATGTATTTACAATATTTAGATGTTAGCATTCAAATGTTAAGATAATTACTTCCTGAATCCCTTGAACAGATAAAATTATCTTTGTTAAAACACATCCTCTTCCCCATACCTTTCTTTTCACCTTTTCAAGGCAGCCAGACCCAAGGGTCCAAAATAGTGATATGGGAGAATTAGAAGCAATACTAAAGACTTAGAGCACCTCTATGAAAATAAAATAATATTCTGTCATTCTATTTAGAAAATGATAGGAATACTACATGGATGTTTTTCCTTTAGCTTCTTAAGGTTCACAAAATAAACTTATATGAAGTATGCTACTACACTATTATAGCAATGATAAATCTCAAGGTAAATCCATTTATTATGGAGGTTGAATTATCTGGTAGATTGCACTTAAAACAACATAAGTACTGGACAACTGGGTGACTGATTGTTGGCTCACTAGTTTGTTCATTCAAAAAATATTTATTTTGAACCTATTATGTACAAAGTTAGGGAAGATGTAGAGACTTAATCTTAGTCATTAAGGAGTCAATAGTTTGGTTGAGTAGGTATATTTGTAGTGTATACTTTTATATTATGAATGTTTCATCCATGCAAATTGAGATACAGATAAGTTAGGGTTTACCTAAGGCCATCAGTTAATTACACACTTTGAATCTAAATCTTGCAATTCTAAAGTGAAGCTGAAAGTGAGTGATAACAAAAACTAAAATCTCCCCGACTAACAATAATTTGGAAGCCACATAAGTGGAAAAATCCTAATGGCCATGGAAGAAATCAGAAACTTAAAAAATTCCTGAAAGTAATAGAGAAGAACCAAGTTACCGATTTTTTTTTAATTATTATTTTTTTTTGAGACGGAGTCTCGCTCTGTCACCCAGTCTGGAGTGCAGTGGCATGATCTCGGCTCACTGCAACCTCTGACTCCTGGGTTCAAGCCATTCTCTTGCCTCAGCCTCCTGAGTAGCTGGGACTACAGGCATGTACCACCAAGCCCCGCTAATTTTTTGTATTTTCAGTAGAGACGAGGTTTCACTGTGTTGGGCAAGCTGGTCTCAAACTCCTGACCTCAGATGATCCACTTGCCTTGGCCTCCCAAAGTGCTGGGATTACAAGGGTGAGCCACCACACCCAGCCATTGATTATTTTTTTCTGCCCCTCTTGCTTCCTGCTTATATTATAAAAATATCTAATAATGCCATAAATAGAAGTAGCTCAGAACCATGTGTGGAGGGGATGAAAGGTGAAATATTGATTTGCTTCATGAGAGGGACAAGATAAGAACTCTAGGCACAGGTAATGACATGACAGGGAGAAAAGCTATCTTGCTCTCTCCTGGAGACAGCGGATTTAGGATCATATTACTATGGATGTGAGTAAAAGCCCATGCTTTTGAAAACACAGATGTCTTTCAATTATGTACAGCTTGCCTGGTGCTGAATTTTACCTGTATTCATATTGAAATGGTAAATTTGTGTTTTTCAGAATAAAATCTGATGGAATGACTAGAAATACTACCCATATTTGTAAGCAGAACTTTCCAGAATCATCCTGGCAGGTAGGCTGAAGTGGTGAAAAGAGCACTGTTCTGAGTGGCAGGAGCCTTGGGCTTCAAGCCTGGGCTGGGCCAGAACCTGGCTGCAGTGATCCAGAAAAGGTGATAAACTCTTCCTGCTCTTATATGTCCTCATTTGTAAAATGTGGGCATTTGCTAAAACCTTAACTAAGTTCTAACATCCAGTTCTCGTATACTATAATCAATTTGTTAAGATCATTAATTGACCACAGGCCTGTTCTATGGTGGCAGTTTGAGAGTCTCTGCTAAGCATCATTATTATTGATGCTTAAAAACCACAGCCATATCTTGGCATATAGTAAATGCTCAATAAACATTGTTGACTCAAATACAGAACACCCAGTTAGAACACCAGTGTGTGTAATATGTAGGCCAAGTTGATTTAGATGCAAAACAGGCTTGCAGGTGAAAGCCTGTACTCACGAATCAGAAGAGAAAAAATTAATGCTGTAAATTGGGAAAAATGGACAGATCCTATTCTAGGTCTACTCATGTTCCAGATCCAAAGCTGAGTGTCACTGCTGAGTTACCGCGTGGAATTTCCTCAAGAAGTGGTCCTATTAGCATTGCCTTCTTCAACCTAGTGATTTCTTAAAGGAGATTTTCATGTCCAAACACTCAGAAGTTCCATGGTTTGAACTGCTGCTTGGGGCTTTTCCTGTAGTCTGCAGGATTAGGTAGGAGATGAGAGGACACTAGACAGACTCTGAAATGTAGGATGATCCAACAGTTCTGTTCATTCAACAAATGGATACTGAGCAGGCATAGAACAAGATGTTACCACAGTCATATCTGTAACTTGATCTGTATTTAATAGTTTTGCCATCTTATATCATCATTCTTGTTCCTGTATTATTTCTACCTTATTTTTATGTCTCCTGTATTGTTTCTATGTCTGACAAGAAAGTTGCTGAATATATTGTCACCAAAAGGACCTTCTTTATTTTAAGAGCCACCATATTTATTGAGTCTCAAACACATAAAAAATATTTTACCAAATGCTCACTTCGGGACAAGCAATGCTCAATTAACTTAATAGTGAGGTTTTGGAAAAGGGCAAGGAATCCAGAAATGTACCTGGCAGGGTGGCAAGAATATTGCCCCCAAGAGTCTAAAGCAAATTCATAGGGGTTCATGGAAGAAAAAAATTTGAAGAAAGAGGCAATGGAGCAAACAACAGAAAGAGAGGTTTCCCTTAATATTCATTTGAGACAGCTAGTATTACAGAAGTTATGAACATGGATATCTGGGCTACAAAGAAAAGGCCATAATCATCTTTTCTTATTGAGATAAGAACACTTAGTATGAACTTTACCCTGTTAACACTGTTTTTTTTTTTTTTTGGTTTTTTTGAGACGGAGTCTCGCTCTGTTGCCCAGGCTGGAGTACAGCGGCGCCATCTCGGCTCACTGCAAGCTCCGCCTCCCGGGTTCACGCCATTCTCCTGCCTCAGCCTCCCGAGTAGCTGGGACTACAGGCGCCCACCACCAGGCCTGGCTAATTTTTTGTATTTTTAGTAGAGATGGGGTTTCACCATGTTAGCCAGGATGGTCTCGATCTCCTGACCTTGGTTAACGCATTCTTAAGTGCACAAATCGGTATTGTTAACCATAGGCACAATGTTATACAGCAGCTCTCTAGAACTTTTTCATCTTGCATAACTCAAACTTTATAACCACTGAGCAACAACTTCCCCTTACAATGTCTGGCAACCATTTTTCTACTCTGTGCTTCTATGAGTTCGACTACATAATCATCTAAATAAGATGAAAAAAAGCCCTGCCTTATTTTCACTCCACTTCTGAATAAAAGTGAAGATAAGGGATTGAAGTATCAGATACATCCAGCCGTTGTTTCAGATAGTCAACAACATGAACAATATTCATTTATAAATGACATTGAATAAATTTGATGTAAAATTGAAAAGTAAATGAACATATTTCAGGCCTGAAATTTTTTTAAAATCTAATTATATTCAATGAAAAACCATTTTTGAGTGTTTAAGGGGAAAATGTGTTTAACAAACTCTGTGTTGAGATTTATTTTTCTGGAAGTCTTTGAAAACAAAAATTGTATTCTCTGAGATAAAGGGCATGGGCTAGAATAGTCCAGCCTACTTGCAGGTCTGTGATACTATGGAGCAATAGTTTAGTGCGCACACAGCATCTTGAGCAGCTGTTTGACTCTCAATTCTAAGGCTGGGCTGCTTCCAACAATCACTGGGGAAGTTACTTCCTACTGACAATAATGTTGTTAAGTTCTGAGCTGACCTTGAAAGATCACTGATGAAAACTCAATCTGTTCCCATGGCCATTTAGGGAATTAGGTCTTAGGTCATTGAGCCTAAACTTTAAGATTTGGAAATTACTTCTGAAATGATAGTAAAAATGAATGGATTATTCGGAAACCCTGTGACAAATTAATTTGTATATGTTCTCAAGATACTGAGCCAAAATTTGAGGTTGTCAAGTATAAGTGGTAAATAATTTCTGAATCATACCCTTTGTCTCTGTCTATCAACATAATCCAAAAATGGAACCCTAGTTCGTTCTAAGCACATACCCTCAAACATGATCATTCCCAAGTCTTTCTCAGATGGCAACATCATTATTTTATTTGTTCAAGCCATTGACCTCAGAATTATCCTTGACTCTTTGCTTCCTCTCAAACTCCACATTCTATCTATCTTAAGTTCTATCAATTATAGCCTCCAAATATATCTTGGATCAAATAATTATTCACCATATCTATCATTTCCACTCTAGTCCAAGTAATCATTTCCTTCCGAGATGACTTCACCACCCTCCTTTTTCTGTGTCTTCAGTATGGCTCTTTTTATAGTCAATTCTCCATAGCAGCAAGAGTCAACTTCTAAACACATAAATCAGATCACATCATCCCTGCTGAGAGCATTCTAGTGATGTCTCCTTACACACAGAATAAAATCCACCTCCAAACTATGGCCTGCAAGACCATTCATTATCTGGCCTTTCCCTCTTTCTAGAACCTATCACTGTCTACTGATCTTATTTCCCTTGAGATACACAGCCCATCTTGCTATTTCTGCAACACTCTAAACCTGTTCTTACCATTGGGTTTTTGAATTTGGTGCTTCTTCTGCCTAGAATCCTCTTCATTCAAGGTCTCTGAATGGTTCACTCACTCACACAGGTTTTGTTTCTTTGTTTGTTTGTTTGTTTGTTTGTTTTTTAGAGACAAGGTCTTACTGTGTCACCCAGGCTGGAGTGCAGTGGCACAATCTCGGTTCACTTCAACCTCCACCTCCTGGGTTCAAGTGATTCTGGTACCTCAGCCTGCTGGGTAGCTGGGACTACAGGCACATATCACCATGCCCAGCTAATTTTTGGTAGAGACGTGGTTTCACTATGTTGACCAGGCTGGTTTCGAACTCTTGATGTCCAGGGATCTGCCCGTTTCAGCCTCCCAAAGTGCTGGGATTACAGGCATCAGCCACTGTACCCGGCCTCACACAAGTCTTTACCCCAAAATAACCTCCTCACATAGGCCAGTACTCCTCAATCTTTCTCTATTCATGCTTTGCTTATTTTCTCTTCATAGCACTTACTACCCGACATACTTTCATGTATTAATTTATTGGTTTACTATGTATTTCTGTCACTAAAATCTAAACATCCATGGGGCAGAGACTCATTTTGTTCACTAACATATGCTTAACATAGAGTAGGCGCTTCATAAATAAATTTCTTGAAAGAATCAATAAATTCTAGGAATCTGAGTTATGGCATCATTTTTCCTAAAATATTTTTTTTGGGGGGCAAAAGGAAGAGCACAGAAAAAGATCAAGGGATCATTTGTAATTAAATGAATAATGTGTATGAAAGTGCTTTGTAAAGGCAAAATACTATACAAATACTATTTTAAAAAGTATTTGTCAGGACATCAAAATATTTTGACAAAGTGAGACAGAAGACTTTGGTAGAGAAGTCAGTTTGTAAATTATTCACATCTCATCTTGTTACAGTCATTAAAGAAAAGCAGCAATTCCTAGATGACTCAGTTCTTCAGTTTTGATGATAAAGCTAGTTTTCAGAAGACTTAGACTTAGTTTTCAGAAGACTCAAATGCCTAGAAATGCAGTTCTAAAAATAATTTTTAAGTCATTTCTATTCAGCATCCCTAAATATGACTGCATAGGATATCAAACTTATACAAAAATGATGAAGAATAGATCAAAAAGATGCCTATTTCCTCCAACGTGGCTAAAAAGACATCTTAGAGTAGATATAACTAACTGTCAAGTGGTTTAGAAACTGTAAGAGGCCAGGTCATTGAATGTTAGAATGAATCACTCTGGCCAGACGCGGTGGCTCACACCTGTAATCCCAGCACTTTGGGAGGCCGAGGCGGGTGGATCATGAGGTCAGGAGATCGAGACCATCCTGGCTAACATGATGAAACCTCGTCTCTACCAAAAATACAAAAAATTTAGCCGGGCGTGGTGGCAGGCACCTGTAGTCCCAGCTACTCGGGAGGCTGAGGCAGGAGAATTACTTGAATTCGGGAGGCGGAGGTTGCAGTAAGCCGAGATTGCATCACTGCATTCCAGCCTGGGCAACAGAGTGAGACTCCATCTCAAAAAATTAAAAAAATAAAAAAAGAATGAATCACTCTATCCCAGCTTTTGGTTGTTTTTCAGAGGTGATAGGGAACAACGCATTTTTCCTAACACAGAGCTGACTTAAATCTTAACATTCACAAATGGTACCCTAAGATATTTTATCTTTCTGTAAAAAGAAAACACAGAAAACTCATCAAGCTAACATACATACTAAAATGTATTCCATGTAAGCAGGCCAGCATTGATAACAGAATTAGCCTAAATAAATGTATAATCTACAACATGATTTCAGGATAATTTTATCGAATTTCTAAGCCTCTCTCTCACTTTGTGGTGACTTCTGAGGAAATCGAACATACATAATATATGACCTGACAAATGAACAAGTAAACTACTTTATTCAAGCCTTTTCATTTGTCAACAGCATCCAAACAATAATGGCTTTCTGTCCACTCTTTTAATAATGTATGTATTGATTACTTCCATCTAAATCTTAACCAGAAAATCTCTGGAAGCTCTGAAGGTGTCCTTAATGGTCTCTAGGGAAGGGATTATAGAGATTCTTTTAATTGAAAGATGAAAACCTAGTGACAAACAATTTCATTAGTAAAAATGCAAACAAAAAGTCATTACCTACACTGTTGTTATAATCAAGATCTAATCTCCATTTGAATTTGGGGTAGGAGGAAGGGAGTTGAATAAGCTGATGTTTTATTGCAGTTCTCCTTAGAAATTCCCCACTATGATTTGCTCCTTTAAAACTCTCTCTAGGTTAATCACAGAAGTAGACAAGTAATAAATATCACTTTAGTGACTGCTCAAGTAAAACAAAGGAAGTCAGTTTTTAAAATATATCTGGACCAGAATAATACACACTAATTGAAAACGAGTCAGTCTAGTGAGGCAAGTAATGAGGAACTGTAAAAGCCAGGATAATGTATTCAAAAGATATAAAAATTGGTCAGTTTATATTTGCTAAGGCACATTTGAGCTTTAATTATTTATAACACTTCACCGCATCTGGAGCATTATTTTATTAATTAGTCTTGAGGGCTATTCAGTTGCAGTTGTTACGCTGCCCAGCTGGTTTGGGGGGCACAGATCTACTCCCATGGGTGTGAAAATTGCTTTGAGGAGTGAGACTATAGTCCCCAAATACGTCTGTGGAGTATCTTGGCATTTTACTTACAGAAGAACCATATATCTCTCCATGACAGCAATTGATATTGACTGTATATTTTCTCTACAAGAAAAGAGTACAAGACATGTAATATTTTACTACAAAATATTATCACCAATCTGAAATGGTATACAAAGAAAAATACAAATTACTTGTTTTGTAAAAATCCTGATTTATGGAAAATGAAAGTGAAAATGAACAATATTTGATTCTAGTTTCAACTATTGACATTTTAATGGGATTTGTATCCCCATAAAAAGCATCAGCAAAGGATATTAATAATTTAGGATAGTAAGCAGATGATTTTTTTTTAAAAAGTGGCACTCTAAATACATGGGGAATAAGTTTGCAATTACAGTGACCTATCTTGATACCAAGGATTCTATATAAACAACAATTAAATCAAGAAACCCATAAAGAGCAATACAATTTACAATTCTGGACACATGGCAAAGTAAAACAAAAGTCCACAAATACCGTGTTATTTGTGGACTTTTGTTTTACTTTGCCATGTGTCCCCGTCTCTACTAAAAATACATAAAAAACTAGCCGGGTGAGGTGGCGGGCGCCTGTAGTCCCAGCTACTCGGGAGGCTGAGGCAGGAGAATGGAGTAAACCCGGGAGGCGGAGCTTGCAGTGAGCTGAGATCCAGCCACTGCACTCCAGCCTGGGCTACAGAGCGAGACTCCGTCTCAAAAAAAAAAAAAAAAAAAAAAAAAAAAAAAAAGTCCACAAATATAAGATCTGTCAACTATTCGATCTTGATGGAATTTTGTACTGATTATGTTTTCTTTCTCTTTTTCTAACTGAGTTCAGGAGATCTGATAGAGAGATCCAGTTTCAAGGATTTTCCATTGTTCTTTTGTCCACAGGCATCAAGAGCATCACTAACTAGATAGTCCATATATGAAAGGGCTACCACATACATGAGACAAAACTTTGAGTCAAATAGGGTACTAAATTGTTCTCTCATCAGCACTCAGGAGTGGTGATGTTGTTTGAAGAAGGAGAGTGTTTTGTGTCAATAATTTTTCTTAAAGATACCAAGAGAAGCTTGAAAAAGCATTGGGCCAAACTACAAGTAGAAACTGTACCTCGTATGTTTACTGCAGCACTACTTACAATAGCAAAGACATGGAACCAACCCAAATGCCCATCAATGATATATGGATAAAGAAAATGTGGCACATATACACCATGGAATACGATGAAGCCATAAAAAAGGATGAGATCATGTCCTTTGCAGGGACATGGATAAAACTGGAAGCCATCATTCTCAGCAAACTAACACAAGAACAAAAAACCAAACACCACATGTTCTCACTCATAAGTGGGAGATAAACAGTGGAAACACATGGACACAGGGAGGGGAACATCACACACTGGGGCCTGTCAGAGGGTGGGGGTTAGGGGAGGGAGAGCATTAGGAGAAATACCTAATGTAGATGATGGGTTGATGGGTGCAGCAAACCACCATGGCACATGTATACCTATGTAACAAACCTGCACTTTCTGCACATGTATCCCAGAACTTAAAGCATTAAAAAAAAAAAAAAAGTGTGCATCAAAGTAGCTCTACACACTTTACAAAAAGATGCTTAATTAGAAATAAACAGAAAAATCCTGTAAATAAGAAGGGAATACCACTCTATTTCTTTCTTTCCCTGCTCTTGGTCTCAGTAGCCTTCCTTTATCTGATCAGTGTGTACTATATACTAGGCACTTTGGAATGTGCTGGGTAGAAAAATGACAGCTTTCCCCCTCCCAAAAATCTTCTCGAAGAGCATGGTTTAGCAAGAGTGGTTGACATTTATCAAATAGTAACACATGTATGTGATGACAAAGAACGCTATGTTATAGAAAAGTAGACAATTTTAGGAGAGTGTGTAAAGGGAGATCTGGTCAAATGCAGGCAACAGGGAAAAGCTTGCACAATGTCCAAGCCAAGATGTAAAGGATTATTAGATGACAACCAGGATATTACGAGTGGGTGGGTGTAGGTAAAAGGGTTTGAGACAGAGGACCAGCATGTTTAAAGCCCCATATAAGAGAGACATGCAGAACTGGAAAAAGCAAAAAGAGGCAGTATGACTGGTGTCCAAACAGCAAGGGAAGAGCATCTAGAAAAGAGGAGGTTGAGGCCAGACAAGCCAGATAGTGCCTTGTCACCCTTGTTGAGGATTTTGGTCTTTTTCAAAGAGCACTGAGAAAACTATTACAGTGTTAAGATAAGGACTGATATAATTGGATTTATGTGTTTTACACAGATTGTTCTGACTGAAATGTAGAAATTGCATTGTAGGGTGGCAAGAGTAGATTCAGAACGGTTAGGAGAAATGGTCTCTTATAACTATGATGATGACAATAGTAGACAGTCAAGAACAATTTTGAAGGTAAATTGGCTGGGCGCGGTGGCTTACGCCTGTAATCCCAGCACTTTGGGAGGCCAAGGCAGGCAGATCACGAGGTCAAGAGATCGAGACCATCTGGCCAACATGGTGAAACTCTGTCTCTACTAAAAATACAAAAATTATCTGGGCATGGTGGTGCGTGCCTGTAGTCGCAGCTACTCGGGAGGCTGAGGCAGGAGAATCGCTTGAACCCAGGAGGCGGAGGTTGCAGCGAGCTGAGATCATGCCATTGCACTCCAGCCTGGTGACAGAGCAAGACTCCATTCCCCCACCGCAAAAAAAAAAAAAAAAAAAAAAAAAAAAAAAAAAAAAAAAAAAATTGACCCAGCAATGTCTTGGTAGTGGAAGGCTGAAGGCTGGTCATCTGGAAAAGGTACTGTATCAGTCCACCACACTGTTGTCTGGTATGAGAAAATATTTAGATATTTATTTAGAGTCTTGGAATATTTAGCTAGAGTTTTGGAGTTTTGTAGATTGCAGCAACAAAAAAATAAAGAAGCAAAGTTTCTGGAGTTTTGAAAACAAGTTATTAAAATTTAGATGATTGATTCTAAGTTGTACTTGGAAGGAGGTAAATATGGAAGGTCAGAGGAACTAATGTATAAAACACAGAGTAATCAATGGCCTGGAAGTCTTGTGAAATTCAAGAAAGGTAACAGGGAGCTATCTGAGCAAGCATACTAACCAAGTGGGGATGGATTAACTTCATTCTGGTCAGTATCACTCATAACTCCAGCATCACCATCTCCCCAAGTCATGTTATTTGTCATGAGATTCTTGAGTAAGAACTGAGTAAGTACAAACATTTTACCACTCTTAACAAGTAACCAAAACTAATAACTAGGAATAGTGAAGCAGTATTTATAACAAAATACCAGCTGGAAGAAACCACAGCAATTATTTGGACCGATTTCCTCATATTACAGTTGAAGAACAAAATAGCAATCAAAATCCATCTTATGAAGAAATATGACTAGAATCTCAGTCTCCTGACTCCTAGTGCACCTGTCCAATGATTCATTTTCTTTGGTTTCTGGAACTAGCATAAAATTTATCTTTTGTAGAAATTCTGTCTCATTTCACTATATCGCATAAGGCATTTTTTTTTTAAAGGCCCATCCTTCTCAGTGAGTGCTTTTCTATATGTACACCAGAGTGTTTTGGCTGTTCATTCAAAGTCAGAACATTTAAAACACATAGCACCATTACATTTCACCCTCCCACAAAAACTAATTTAATATTCAGAAATATATGAAGGCAAATGGCTAAAGGAGAAACTGGCAGTTTCCCTGGCATTTTTTGCAAAGATCCTTGGGTCTTCTTTCATGTTCTCTTCCATTTTTATAATTTCCTATATCATCTTCTCCAGAATAATATAAACCCTTGACCTTTCCTCAAGATGCCACCTTTGGCTTTATCTCCACAGAGATCTTTCCTTTACATGCTCGACATACAAAAGTGGCACCATTTTTTCAAGTTTTTATTATTTGGTAGTAATTTGTTTGGTTTGCTATTCATTTCTGTTTTTGTACCTTTTATTCCCATTTCCAAAACACTTATCAGTATCCATTCTACACCAGACACTTTGCTAGGCTCTAGGGTCTTAGAGGTGAACAAGACAAAATCTCTGTCTTTTTCACTCAGAGCTTAGTAGAGAAGATAGAAATGTAAGTAAAAACAAAACAAAACAAAACAAAAAGAAATTATTGGTCATCATTGGAGGATGCTAGTGAACAACTTGTTACTATAAAAATTGGTAAAATTGAAACATGTGTTTTGCTTGTTCATTATGAAAGGTATACTGAGTACCAAAACAGGAGACAAGTGCAAAACATTTTTTTTTTTTTTCATAGACCTACCCCAGTGAATAAATGAAGAAGGAATGGTAGAGATAGGCAATTATCACACTGCAACCCCTAGCCACAGATCATGAACAGCTATTAAACATCACACAAAAAGAGAAAACAAGGCATTATATACCAACTCCTGATGATGGAAGAATATACGAACGCCTGTGAAGCAGTCTTGCCAAAAAAAAAAAAAAAACCAAACCCAAATACGATCAAACTATAGAACTGCACTGTTTAATTGGTAGCTACTGGCAACATCTGGCTACTGAGTACTTGGAATGTAATAAGCCTGAATTGAGACGTGCTGTAAATGTACATTTTTTATATTGATTGCATGTTGAAATGACAATAAGAATTGTACTACAGTTGCATGACATACAATGATGAGAAGAAACAGGGTGAAAGGTACAGGGAAACTATACTATTTTAGAAACTTACAGTGAATCTGTCATTACTCCCAAATAAAAAGTAATAAAAAGACCAATTAACCAAAGTAAGGTGTGGGTCTGATTTCAATTTTTATTTAAATCCAAACCAGAAAAAGTTTAAAAAATTCATAATATGTATGAGAGAAATGGAAATTTGAATACGGACTGGATATTTGATATGATGAAATTATTGATATTTCAAAAGCATTATAGTAGCAAGGTGATTATCTTAAAAGAGTAAATCCTATCTTTTAACCTTTTGAAATATTAACAAATAAAATAACACATGCCTGATATTTGTTTTAAAATAATCTGGGAAGAGCTATAGAATAAATAAGATCTGATGTGATTTGATAATTGTTGATGTCTTGATGGGTACATGAGTTTTATTATAGCATTCTGTCTACTTTTGCATATGTTCAATATTTTTCATAATGAAAAGTTTTTTTTTTATATAGTCAAAAGAGATGGACGATTTCTTAAACGGTATTATTAACACAGATGTGTTTGACATTTAAAATATAATGGCTTGAATTATTTGTAATTGACCCTTGGGTGAGAAGAGTAAAAAAGATTTCTATTCAACTTAATTTCAAACAAAATTAATTTTAAATTAGTCACTGGATTACTATGTGCTTAACATGTGCAAAGCACTAGGCTTAAAAATGTCCTACCCTATGTACATCGTTCTGCTTCTGAACCGCTGGAAAGTCGCCTCCAATAGGTGTCTGCCGGCTTAATTCATCATCTTTCAGCTGTAGCCACACCAGAAGTTCCTGTAGAGAAAGGTGCAGACGCTTCCACTGGTCAGAACTGGCTTCCAAATGGGACCTGAAAAAGAACAGCGGCATACTATGTCAGAATATCTAGAAGTATAATCGACGATTCTAACAATTCCATTAAAAAAGTACAGTAAACCTATTGTGAACTACAAAGCAGTCTTGAATAAAAATCTGGCTACTTACTTTTGAGAGCCATAAAACAGGGGATAGTTTGATGGCAATTTTGAGAAAAGGCAGTGTTTAGCCATATGTTTATTTCCACATGCAGAATGCTGAGACTTTTGGCATGGAATATGCACTGGAATCGATTGCTTTTCCATAGTGTTATAGTCAGTGATTCTTAATATTTCTGGTAGAAAAAACTGGATGCAGTGACTAATAAAAAACACTTCGTTTTCATGTGACTCATGCTAGTACTGGAATTCTTTCTGCCTTGAGAAATGGAAAGGTCTCTCCCCACATTTTGACTTTTCCATTTCTACACCCTAGGCAGCCTTTTCCATTGAGTTCTTCCATCTGGCGTCTGTTCCTTTCTGCTCCTCTTCCCAAATGCTTCTCCTTTTCCCCTACCCTTCTTTATTTGTGTGCACCTGGGATTTGTCTTCACCAAGTTTCAACATTTTCTGCTTTGTTTCCTTTGTGTAAAAAATACTAAGACAACAACTCACATGGAAGAGTAAAATCAGACATTTATCTGAAAGCTTCCCCCGAACATGAATAATTTAGGCAGGAGACTGAGTGCTTTACCGTCAACTGTATTTAGAACATGTTAATCCTTTGAAGCCATTTAAGAATACACAAATGAATGATCTATGCTATAAAATCCACATTTTACTTGAAGATGAGAAGCTAAATTAATAAAATAAATCATCATCCAGAAAACAAAGAGGAAACGCAGCATCTTAGCAAAGCTCTATCTTCAGGTAAATTAGAAATTATGCTGAATCACTCAGCTATTATCAGCAATTACTAATTAATTCATAATAATGCTACCTATAACATAAATATAATAAAGTCTTTAATGCTGCAAAGATTGAAATATAAAGCAAAGCAACCAGGTAGAGCAACATTTCCCTTAGCCATTTGGTAACTTAGCTTGACATTTCAAATACAATTCTCCTTTTGGCCTTAGTCAAACAGAATCACCAAAGAATACTTATCTACTGAAATTAAATTGTTCCAAACTTTCTGAAGGATAATTTGACAATACATAAAAGTCTTTAAAATGTGCAAATACAATGACCCACAGGCTTAAATTCAAGGAATTTATACTAACAAAGAAATTGGAAAAAGATACAAAGATATAGGTGGAAAAATGTTATATATAGCATCATTTAAGATTGATAAAACAGAAACAACTTAAATATTCAATATGAGGGAATTGCTTGAGAAATGCAAAACCGCTACCTACTCATTGTTTTCAAATGCAATGAAACTTGTAGATGCTTTAAATTTAGAAATTAATGAAATTTATATATGAATTTAATTAAGTAGCTCTTAATTTAAAAGGGAATTATTATATATATAATGGTGCATTCATACAGTAAAATCCTATGCAAGGTTCAATATGATGACATAGTCAAATATTTATGGATATGGAAAAGTCATCATGTCAGTTACTAAGTGAGAAAACAGGTTACAAAACAAATACATTTTTTGAATTTTTCTAAAATATTTGTGTATGTGTATGTATTTGTATGTACATGCTTGTCTATGAAAAAATTTTGTAATGACAACCAGGTTATCCCTCAGAGGTAGATTTACAGGTGATTTATTTCTTAATCTTTATACTTTTCCAAATTGTCAAGATTTTCTTTCTATAATTGCAATATAAACAGTATGTTCAGAAAAAATGAAGGCATTTCCATCAAATAAGATAAATTGTTCAAGACTCTGAGGTATTATTTCCTAAGAAGTGAATCGTGAAATACCATAAATGTCATGAATTGAATCTAATAGTGCATGCAGATTGCATGCAATTAGAGGTCAGTTCTTTTATGTTTCTGTACCATCCTTTCAGTTATCATTTTTCCATGATAAGCCTAAGCGACAATTCCCTATGCAAGATTTTAGCTGTTTAAAGGCATGTAATGTATAATGGTTAAATGAATTCCTTGGGGCGTCTGGAATTCAGTGTGGTCCCTTTGAGAGTGAAAGAGGCTGTCAAGCAGGACATTTTGAAAGGTAGGTGGAGAGAGGTAGGGCTCAGACATGGAAAAGCAGCAAAAGGTAGAAAAGACACTGATTAAACAAATATTTATTGACTGCCTCTAAGTCTCTAGGATGCATTGGGGAGGAGGGAGAGAGGAAGGGAAGAGAGAATATAACGATGCTTAATGTTTGGTCTCTGTATGCCTGGTAGAGGAAACAAAAAATCGTTGTGGCAGAGAGGTCTAGAGGAGGATATAGTTAAGGGCAGGCTGCCTATGTTGAGACCTCAAGCTGCGGCTTTGTTTACGTAAGGAAGTGCTAAAATTCCAGTTCTAGGTTAAATGGTGCTGACTAATTATTAGTGGGTCAATGAACCCCTTTGCGTCCCCTAAGCGAGATCAAAATAACTGAGACCTTAGGAATTCAGCTCTCTGTCTCTCTCTTTTTTTTTTTCTTTGAGACAGAGTCTTGATCTGTCCCCAGGCTGGAGTGCAATGGCACGACCTTGGTTCACTGCAACCTCCACCTCCCGGGTTCAAGCAATTCTCTCCTGCATCCGCCTCCCAAGTGGCTGGGATTACAGGCACCCACCACCACACCCAACTATTTTTTTGTATTTTTAGTAGAGATGGGTTTCGCCATGTTGGCCAGGCTGGTCTCGAACTCTTGACCTCAGGTGATCCACCTGCCTCAGCCTCCCAAAATGTTGGGATTAGAGGCATAAGCCACCGCACCCAGCCAGGAATTCAGTTCTAAAGGATCTAAGAGAAAACTTAATAGCGTGAAATAGGGGTTGTTGGAAGCCAGGGACAGAGGACAGTCAAGAGAGCTAATATAGCAGCAGAAGACGGACCTAGAACCTTAAAAGGTGAAAAGCCTCTCACATATCTGGATAAGGGGCCATTCTTTAATTTTTTTCTAAGGTGTGGAGTTAGATAAAATTTCAGAATGTTTGATCATCTTAACTACATATCAGATTGCTTCATTTTTTCCCTCTCCTAAAGCTCAAGAGTGAAAGGAAAAATGTGCTGGGAGGACAAAAACTGAAGCAAAAAACTTATAAAGCACAGAGAACACTGAGTAAGCACAGAAGAGGTGAAAGGCAGCCAGAGAATGAATTAAAACAGCATACACAAATGTGTTCAATCTAAAGCTGTGGGTCTCAATCTCTAGCGTGCATAGGAAACATTTGAGTAGCTTGTTTAAAATCGAGATTGCTAGGTGCCACCTCCAGACTTTCTATAATTCTATCAAGAATCTCTGCTCTTAACAAGAACCTTCACAATTCCACAGGTAAGCTCCAGAACCATTCTTTGATAAAGAATTTATTAAAGCATTTCTGATATGCCCCAAACATTACTTCTTGGTCTCCACAGGGCAAAGGTGGCATCTGTCCGTGACTTGATTTTGAAGATCTAAATGTAAGGAACATTATGAGCTCAAAACATTTTCTTTGACCATGTTAAGCCCGTGAAATGTTATCAAGTCACATTTCCCAATAGATTTATTAAAACAAATGCCTCATGCCCTATTTTTATTTTCACGAGTGTATATACCAGATATTTCGAAATGATTAACCTATGTTTGCATGTGGAATATCTCCTCCTGAAAATGTTTCTTTGTATTTGTAATGACTTTTTTTTCTGGTTATATCATATATAGGCTGTTGGGGCTGGAAGGAACCTGAGAGATTATAGTTCAACCTTCTTGTTTTGCATATGTAGAAATCAAGATTGCAAAGGTATAAAACAGCTGCTGAAAACCATAACTTGAGCTGTCCTATTTAGATATGGGAAATGGAAATTACAAACCTTTGTGAGATGAGAAAATCCTTAAACCTTAGTGGTTTTAACCAAATGTTTTAGATCTCTGAGCAAAAAGGCTTGTTGCTGTTAAATTAAATTAAATTGGGCCTAAAGCTGCCTCTGTACATAGCAAACTGCAACCCAGTTTGGCATGTAAGCAATACGCAACTTAAGAGTACATTCTTGTAACAAATAGCTGAGTCTCAGCCAATCCCAGCAGTCAAGATTCAGCTAATCACAGGCTGTAAACTGATCAGCTCATGTCCATATAAGGCAAATGCCTATTTACACTATTCCCAAGTAAGCCAAATTCTAAGCTGTAACTAGTCAAGCTGTTTCTGTATGTCACTTCCTTTTTCTATCTATAAATACTGCCTGCCCACCTTGCTGGGTGGAGCTTTCTGAACTTCTAATTCTGAGTACTGTCTGATTCATGAATTGTTTTTTGCTCAAATAAACTCTGCAAAACTGAATTTGTCTAAAGTTTGTCTTTTAACATTGCTAATTGTCAAATATATTCTGTTTATTCCTACCCACTCAACAGAAAATAAAAGAGGTGTTTCAAAGGGGCATACTTAGCTTCTATCTATTTCTACTAATCTTTATTAGTGAAGACAAGAGCTTAGGGGTTACTACCATTTAACAAGGCAAGTGCTAATCTCTAAAAAGCTGATAGTTTCCACAATTTGTAAGGTTTAGGTAAAACACAGAGCCTTTAGATGTGTTGGAGTATATTGCTTGGTCTTTAAGGAACTCCTCAGTGTCAGGACGCTAAGAATTATAGGGGCTGATAAAGTGATTGTTATTTCTCTAGACACAGATATTTCAACTGTGATTTGGTTAATGCCTAGTTTGAAATCCTTAATAAAACTTTACTCTGAAAGGCATGCATTCTTAAAGTGAAATGTGTTATATTGAATTCATTTTTCACTTTGACTTCCTTTATAAAACTAATGATATATCCCTATAAATCTTTAGTACCCTCATGTAATAAAATAGCACTTAAGCATGCATAAAGAAAAGGTAGGAATGCAGAAATGATAAAGAACCACAATACTGCCATAAAAACAGACACAAAGACCCATGGAAAAGACTAGATAACCCCAAAACGAATCCACACACCTACAGTTAACTCATTTTTGACAAAGGTGCCAAGAACATACAGTGGGGAAAAGACAGTCTCTACCACAAATGGTGCGGAAAAACTGAATACCCATATGCAGAATGAATCTAGACCCCTATCTCTCACCATATACAAAAATCAAATCAAAGTGGATTAAAGACTTAAATGTAAGACCTCAAACCATGAAACTACTACAAGAGAACATTGAGAAAAATCTCCAGGGTGTCATCAACAGATAAATAATTTGAACTTGTACTTCAGAAACAAAAAAATTAAAGAACCACAGAATTAAAATGGGAGCTATCTCTTTAAATAAAGAGAGAGAATTAATCCCAAAGAGAAGTCAACATTTTTTTTCCTAGACAGGTTTTTAACTCCAACATTCAAACATAATTAGCATTCTAAAAGTGAGAGAAAGAAGGTAAGAGATATTCAATGTCCAAGTTGCATTTTTCTCTCAAAGGTAGACCCCACCTCTTTTTGCCCTTTCTTTGTTCTCCATTATAAAAAGACACTAACTATTCTAACCTCTAATAGCAAGTACTCCCCAATAGATTTGCTGCTTCAACAGACTATATAATGTCAGTGTCCTTGCCTCTTAATGTTCAGAATTGTATAAATGTCAATATTTTATATAACATTTACAAATTTTTCTGCAAAATATAAAAATCTCACAGAACGTAAATTCTGCTGAAATTATGTTGACAACATATTATGTGATTTTCATAGTTAATAGTATATACAATGATCTGGAAAAATAATCTAGTAGTAGACTAAATTGAAATCTTCATATATATTTCTTATATAAAAAATTGACTTCTCAAGTTATTAATATTTTAAAATTAAAAATACAAGGATTGTAGATATGGAATTTTAGAATGAAAAACACTTTCTTTGACTAATTACTATCTTAATATTGGGTAATGTCATTAGTAACTGTGTGTGTATGTGTGTGTGTACATTTAAGTAAATAATTTTCTCTTTGTTTTTTGCCCACTTAAAGCAGTTAATGTTTTTGTTTCATTTGATGGAACTTAAATTATCGCTGACTACTTACTTTTCTTCCTTATACCTCTTGGCCAACATGTGATGTGATAATGCATGTGGAATGATAGTATATAATTTTCTTGAATTAACTTATGAGATAGGATTATACAATTTCGATTAAATTTCTTTTCTCTCAAAGACATCTTATTTACTTTATACAATGCCTTTTAGATTAATCAGTTCTATTTTAATTAAGAAAACCAAGGTAGAAAAATTAAACAATTTTTCCAGGTTCATAAAATGTGATTGCAGAATTAAAAGAATAAAATTGTAGAACTGCAGGAGAACTGGAAGAGACTGTTCATGTTTCTGGTCAAACTCTTCATTTCAGTGAAGGAGAAAATTGAAGTCTGAAGCAGTTAAGTGACTTGATCAAGATTATATACTAGACAGTTAGTGACAGAACAGAACAGAAGGGAAACTGGGTTGCCCAGCTGCTGGCTCATGTCTTTCTACTCTACCATACTCACAAATTTCAAGTTTGAAATTTTTGTATTCATATAAGTTAGCTGGAGGCAGTAAGCATAGCCCTATAAAGCAACTCTTGAACACTTGGAGAAACATGTTATCAAGTGTAAATTAGAATAGTATTGGGAAGACCTAGTGAGGAAACAGCCAGAAAAGAAAAGATTCGTTACGGAATATGAATCAAAATTTGGAGAATAAGAGGCGAGAGAATGTTGCAAGTGTGAGAACCAGCAAGGGTACACACTCATATGGGAGAGTGAGGAAATTGTTGGAGAGTAGGAATGCGGTTAGAAAATAGAATCTATTGATTCTCTTGGCTCAGAGAATCTATGTTGGGGAGTAATAGAATGACGCGTGGTGAGAAAGGAACTGGAGGCAGAAAAAGAACAGAGAAGGGAAGGGCTTAGCAAGGACTTAATAGGCACAGTTGGCAGAGAGTGAAGGGCCTACTAGATTCTAATGATTAAATATAACTTCATTAGAGCAGTGATTTTTTGGGTATGCTTTATTCATGGTTGTATCCTCCGTGCCCAGAAGAGTGCCTAGTACATAGCAGGCATTCATTAAATATTTGTTAAATGAACAAATAAATAAATGAATGAGGGAGATATGGAGATTTACAACATGGAAGCTTTGAACAAAAGAGTAATATGATATAAACAGCATCCAAGGTAGAGTATTCTTGTAAATGTATCAATATGGCTTAACATGATGACTTAAATAAGACTTTTAATCACAGGAAAAGAAAAGATGTATGGCAGAAGAAAAATAAATGGAAGGAAAACGATACAATATGGACTTGTATTTGGAAGCACAAGAATATCTCTTACGAGCCAATGGAATGCAAAGGGAAACTTCAAAATCATTTGGATTCAAATTCAATTTTGCTTCTTTAAAAATGGACACCTGGGAAATAAAGCACCAATGGTTTTATTTTTTCAAAATATAAGAGCAGTTTCAGAATCCCTCACAAAACAATGAACAAACTGTAATTTTTTATAATATGTTATAACTTGGGCAAACACAGGACTATTTTTCCAGGATATCATGGAAACTATTTTTTAATTGTGGCAACTTTTCATTTTAAAATAACCCCCATGGAAGAAGTGACAAGATTCATAAAGCAGGTTTATCAGTGCCACTAATGCGTCTATATCTAACTCTTCCAGTGTTATTCTATCCTATTTCATAATCATCCCTAATTACTGCCTTTACTATACTTCTCTCAATTGAACTCTGCCTTTTGCTATAGATTGACCAATACCCTAATTTCAATCAAGTGTTAGGAAATAAGCTAAATTGCTTTGATGTGGAGAATTATTTCTTTGCTTTTTATGAGTGCTTATAACATATCCTGTATTATTAGAGAGGCCTATATAAAAGCCCAAACCATTGATTTGAATATTTAAATTCTAGAATTCACAGCACCTTAGATAAGCTAAGGTAACTGTTTTCTACCTGATTAATGACAGCAAGAATTAAACTGCGGTAGCTGACACATGGGAAACTGCGGAGAATGAAGGGTTCATATTTTGGCTGACATGCTGTTTGCGACTTTTAATTCTCCTTTTATTTTATCAAGTTCACATGAGGGAGAGAAAAGGCACTCAGTGATACTCGGAACAATTATAGCACCTTTCTTTTTCTTTTGTGCAGAGAAGAATAACTTAACTTTACCTGCCAATATTTTCTTCCATCGCACATTTTCATTCTTTTTTAATGACGAATGTTATGAAAGTGGCCTATGTCATCACACATACTGACCTCTCTTAAGAGTTTAAGCTGTAGAAAGCTAACAGAGACTCCCTATCTTTGAAAATGCTATTGCCATTGTTGCTCTCAGTGTACCACCAACAAGTTGATACAAAATTCATAAACAAAATAGGGAGATAAGGAACAAAGTCTGGGAAGCCAAGGTGCAAACTTGGGGGAAAGAAGAAAAAACACCTTATACATAAAAATAAACTCTGTTCTACTCCTAGCAATCTACTTCTCATAAAAACAAATCCTTTTCTACTCCTAGAAAAAAATCTACTCTCTATTCCATCCTTTCAATTTGTATGCATTTCTTTGTAGAAGTTTCCTTCTTTCTTTATATGCTATGGTATCGCATGGTGGTTAAAAGTTCAGACTCTGAAGTCAGAATCCCTGGTTTCTTTTTCTTTTTCTTTCTTTCTTTTTTTTTTTTTGAGACAGAGTCTCACTCTGTCTCCCAGGCTGGAGTGAAGTGGTGCGATCCTGGCTCACCGCAACCTCCGCCTCCCAGGTTCAAGTGATTCTCCTGCCTCAGCCTCCCGAGTAGCTGGGACTACAGGTGCGTGCCACCATACCCAGCTAATTTTTGTATTTTTAGTAGAGACGGGGTTTCATCATGTTGGCCACGATGGTCTTGATCTCTTGACCTCATGATCCACTGGCCTCAGCCTCCCAAAATGCTGGGATTACAGGCGTGAGCCACCACGCCCGGCCAGAGTGACTCATTCTAACATTCAATGACCTGGCCTCTTAGAGTTTCTAAACCACTTGACGGTTAGTTATATCTACCTGGCCCAGACTCCCTGTTTTCATCTTGTATCTTCCACTTGCTAAGTGACCCTAAGGAAGTTATTTAGCCTCTCTGTGCCTCACTTTCTTCAAATGTAAAAAGAATTTAACAATAAAATCTACCTCTTAGGGTTGCTGAGAGCATTAAACCAGTCAATGAATGGAAAGTGCTTATGGCGTTGCGTGGTATGTAGGTACATCATGTAAACGTTAGTTGCCATCATTATTTCATACTTGATGCAGACATTTACAATAGTGCTTCTGAATTAATAAAAATTCAGATTTTCCTCCTCATAGAAGTATATATGTTAAAATTTTGGACAAGTTAGAAGAACTATAAAGAAGAAAAAAAAACTCCCTTCTGTAATCTTTCTATCTAGAGGTAGTAACTACTCCCACCCTTTAGTGCATACTCCCATAACTATTATTAAGTCCATTTGGTCATCTTCTACCTCCCTTCACTATCACCTTTTCTCTAGACATAGAAGAAAGCACAAAATAGTTTTAATAAAGAGAAATGAATTAAGAAAGGCAACTGCTTAGAAAGCAGGAAGACTGGCTTTCATTCCCCGCCCTTGCTGGATCATTTAAGTTACAAGGGGCATTTTACTATCTCTATCCTTTTGTTCCTCCACGGAACTACTGCAAAACTGGTATAACAAGAACTTCCCTCTGCCCCTTTTACAAAGATGCTACGATGCATCCATTAACTAACTTCTCAAAAGAAAGCTGGCACATAGAAGGGGGCAAAATATGAAGTATGTGAGTATAGTACAACTAAAAGCTTAGTTTACAGAGGAGGTGTTTTAACAAAATCTGAGAGGAAGCAAAAGACAGGAAGTTGCTATAGTCTCTCTTTAACTGTAGGAGCTATCTCCTCTAAACTGTTAATTATAATGTGTTACAGTTCTTAAAGACTGTCCTCTGGTATGCATTTAGACTAATGCCAAAAATAATTCCATAATATCCGTTAATTTGTTATCGCTTTTTGTATAACCCTGTGATATGCCAAAAGAGAAATTTATGAAATTAGAATAGCTGAACCTCCTCATTTGAATTCACTCTAATGTCTTAATATCCATGTCTCCTATGGTTATAAAACATCACCATTTTAATCTAATCTGAATCCTCAAGTGTCATCTCCATACCAAGCAAATAAATGATTCATTTATTCAAAATAAAATGAATCATTCTGAAATTGGATGATTTACATAGACATGTGAGATACTAGTTGCTTGTGCTAAGACAATGAGGAAAATTTGGCCATTTTAATTCATTTTGGCCTTTTTGCTCCAGATCTTTTCCTACCTAATGTTGAGAGACTTTTTCCGAAGTTCACTCCACTTGAAGTTCATGTTATCCAAACGTCTTTGTAACAGGACTGCATCATCAGAACCTTCCAGGGATCTCAGGACTTTTTGGCTGTTTTCATCCAGGTTGTGATAAACATCTGTGTGAGCTTCAATTTCACCTTGGAGGTCCTACAGGACAGCAGGAAGAAGAATATGTGCAGAATTACCAAAGGAAGCAAGCGATGAATGTGAATTTGGAGAATTGCAAAAAATAAATAATTATTAGTTCAAAAGACACTTCAATCAGGTTAACTAACAAGAAGATACATCTTAAATCCCTTTTCTTGGAGTATTGCCTTCACCTGTTATTATGTAGATTTAAAATGGGCATCTTATTACATGTAATAAATTTACTCCTTGCCATTATGAGTTGGAAAGTAATATATTTATAACTTCATAAAGTTCACTAGTTATATCTTCTAGTCTATGAACAAAATGTATTATTTTATGGAAGTGATAGGAAATAAAATTCTATGATAAAGTATACCCCAGTGCCAATAATTTCATTACTATATGGATCAAGTCATATTTTCTATTCACGTAGTAGTCTGTAGAGTTAACTCTGACCATAAAAGCGTGGAGAGACTAATAAACAAGATTGTACTTGGTCCACAGCACCAGCACATTCCTGGGAGTCTGTCATGGGGGAGAGAATCTTCTTGACAACACACATTAAGTTCACCTTGGTATTATAGCATCATACATAGAGTACAGCATCATACATTTATTAGTTATGATTTCCCATTTAATACATATTTTTAGGCTTGACAGGTAGAAAGTACATAGGACCTTGGTAAGAGTTATGATAAGAGGTTATGCATTCAACCTCATTTGTATATACACAGATCAAGAAAATTATTATAGTAGAAGAATCTGACCTTTACATGGTATGTCTTCCTGTGTAACATTTTCAGCTTGAACCGAGGACTACAGCACTGATCCTGTTGCATAGCAATCCTGAGAAAACCCAGAAACTGAAAGAGCCCCGCTTTAAAATGCCAACTTTGCTTACATTCTGTTGACAGAATGAATTTTGGAGCACAGGCCTCACCAGTCAATAATAATAAACGGCCACTTTGTACTCTGCACTAAACAGTAGCCGGGCGTGTGGATGTGGGAGGAACCTCAAAGAGAGGAGGCCTGGAATATGCAACTGACAGTTTATATTAAACAGCCAACTTTTCTTATCATTTTGCCATTACAAGCCAGAGACATTATAAATTCATTTTATATATGTGTTTCCCTCCTTGTTCCCAGCAGAACAGTCAAAGCCAAGGGAACATTCCTTTGAGAGCTGCCGGGTACCAGCATTCCTTTCTGCCTACACAATGAATGGAGGCTTTGTACATTATCTGACTTGCTCTTAGAGATTTGTATGCTTCTGTTCAACAAGTTTAAAAATTCACTCTGAAGCTCCAAACAATTGGATTGATCTGTGTAACTAGAAAAGTTTTTTTTTCCCCTCTCTCTCTCTCTCAAATTGAATTAAATTACTCTGCTAAAGTAAGGGAGAAAGTGGCAGAAATAACATGTTAGAAATTCTGAAGAACTGGCTCATGTTTTTAGCCACCGCCTCTTAAGATGCAGAATTCTGAATGTTAGACAAGTAAGGTAGACAGACAATGAATGTCTGTTGTCACTATTTTTGGCAGCTAAAGCATCACTGATGGACTCTAAAGAGAGTTGTGTCCCATTCTCTTTGACTGGGAGACAGGAAGGGGAATATGGATAGAACCACATCAGAAGTTGAAAGAAGGGAAATACTGAAACAGACTGAGTAGTATCTCTGTCCCATCAAAACCAGGTTTGTACTGGAAGGGTATAGCCTGATTTTGAAACTAGTTTATATGGTAGAAGGTTAGTATTGGGATTCTTGAAGAATGAAGTTTGGTCAAATAGATAGCCATTTTATGTTTTTCTTTCTTTCTTCCTTTTGCCTACATAGAATAACACGTCTGCCTAATTTGCACTTCTTCAGCAAAAGAGAAAAGTGAGTGAATTTATCTAAGTACTTCAGGAGAAAAAGCCAACCAGATCTAAGTTCCAGAAAATTCCTTCACTTGTCTTTTACTTTTCTTGTTCTGTTGTATTTGATTTGTACAACACTTTCCTTTTGTGTATGCACTTAGGGGATTAAAGACAAACTTTTAGTTGTTCAACAAAATAAAGTATTTTCACTAGTAGCATCAGTTTTCCATGTTTACTATATTAGTATACATATGAAGGATAGTACATTTGAATTTTTATATCCTACATTGATAGCAGAGACCCAGGCTCAATCACGAGCTCCTTAAGGTTATGTATACCATGAAGTCACCAACACTTTCTTTGTGTTGATTCATGAATTTGCTAATTTTCATCTTTGCCATGTATATTATACTGCGTATAGACATCTTTGTTGTATTATCAACAAATAAATGAATATAAAGTTGATAAACAAGTAGTTATTGAGGACTGAATTACTGTCTAGTTTTAGCACTTTGGGAAATGTAAGAGGAGTACAAATGATAGCTCTGTCTTTAATTTTCCTAAAACCTAGTGCGCACTTTTGTTTAATTTGTTTATAATTAATAATTTAATTTGTTAAATACTGATGGGAATTCCTGCCAAGTCTTCATAGATACGGGGATAAAGACTCCTTCCTTTTGAAATGCAGAAATGGCTAAAGTTGTCTTAGCATTGGCAAGAAGATAAGTCTTCTGTCAGTACTCGTTTTCTAGGTCATGATGGTGGTATACAGCTATAAATGACACGTGTACAGTAAAGGGCTTTACTGGTTACAAAGCACGTACAAATGTACCACCTTAGTCATTCCTCCCCCTGGCTCTGTGAAGTACATCACATTTTCTGTTTTGCAGATGAGAGCACTGTGACTTGGATGTTTAACTGACTTGCCTAAAAGTCACATAGCTGATAAGTGTTAGAACTCGGAAGTGGATCCAATTCTCTTGATTCTAGAAGATCTTGGGCTGTCACCGCCAACCCATTTGCCCGAAGCATTGGACATAATATACAGTAGTCATTGAACCTGAACGAAGATACTACTTGCAAGAGGAAATAAGTGACTGTTGAGGGAAAAGCACCTTGAGAGACAGCAATCTTGAGTTTGATAAAATGTTTACCCACGTGGATTGATTTGTTCTCAATGAAAAATTGAATTCTGACTGCTCTTTTCACTTCTCATTTAGCATGGGGCATCCTGGACCACCTGTGAGCAAAAAATGTTCACACTGAAAAGGTTTCCTTTCTACAAATTTCCCTGCTGCCAGAACAGAAATTCTGCCATCAGTAGTTCATCTCTTTGTCTACAAGAGCCATGTGGACCATACCACGTGGAACCATACCAAGAAATGATTTGACGCATCAGCATAAACATAGCTCATCCATGTTCCTTTGGGATGGCAGGCTGGTAGGAAACCTGTCAAGCTACAGGATTCAGATAGGTTGCCCTAAAAGGAAGGTAAGTATTGGGAAAGAACCCAAGGCTCTCTTTCAAACACTGGCATGCTGTAGTGGAGATTTTTCAGTATCAATAAGGCAACATGAGCCATATATATAAAACTACCATAATGATATTTGTCTAAACTCATCATTTAAAGACTAAACCTCAGACTCAGGTAGCACAAAAAAGCAAAAGATTGATATGGACAATCAAGTGGGGTTCTCAGAGGGTAGCCAATCTGGACAAAGGGTAATTTTCATGGAAATTTTAGGATAGTTTTATTTCACTTCTGACTTAAGTAGAAAAGATCATTCATTACTGCATTCACTGTATGCTCTCTAATTTTTTTCTTCTTTTTTGTGACTGTAGTCTTTAGGAAAAGCAATAACGAATAAACAAAGGGGAAAAGGTATTTGTTATGTAACAAAAACCATAGCAGCAGCAGCAGCAGCAGCAGCAAAAGCAACAACATACATGAAACTTACTATATACCAGGTGCTGTCCAAAGTGCTGTATATACACGAGCTCATTTTCTCCTCTCAACAACCCTCCAGGGTAGGGGCTACTATTACCTTCATTTTCCATATAAGATAATGAAACTACTGTAAGGTTAACTAAAAATGCCCAAGGTCACACAACTAATAAATGCAGCAAGATTTAGAACCTAGTCAGTCAGACTTCAGGGACTGTGCTCTTAGCCACTAGGCTATACTACCTTTCAAGTTTAGTTGTTGGTGGTAGTTTTTCCTATTAATAATGCTACTACCTAAATTTTCACAAATCTAGGACTGCCGTTAGAAAATAAAGGATAATGATTTCAGCATACAAAGAGCAATTTTATGGTCTTATTAATATAAAGACTATTAAACAGATTTGTAGCAGTAGACAGAGATGCATCCAATACAACAAGAGAAAACACAAAGTAGTTGAGAAAATGGGTGCAAACGAATAAAAGAATGTGTGTCCCATAAGAGAAATATTTGGTCTAAAGTTCTGCACAATTATAGAGCAAATTTCAGCTGGGAGTACCAAAAAAGTTCAGTTACGAGACAAGCAATATGTTCATAGTACAGCAGTTTTAGGAGTAGGGGAGATCCTGTTTTCTGAAGGGTTTTTACAGATTCCACACTTCCTTCTTATCTGAGTCTCATCTACTCCTGCTGTGAATCTCCTTTCTCAGCTTCCAGAGAAAATTCATGGCAAACTGCAGTTAAATAGACACAAGTTTGACTCTTCTCTTCTCCCCCTTATTAGCCACATAATGATGAAAACTCTTTTATTACTCTGGTTTCACTAAACATGAAATAATAATACATATCTGCTAAATTTTTTGAATATTACATGGAATAATTTTTGTAAAATAATTTGAATAGCGTCCAGAACACAAGAGGTCTTTAATAAATAATAGCAAATGCAGGGCTTACTATTACAAGATAATCCATGTGGAAATCAGATGATAGAAATAGATTTCATGAAGTTACGGGACTTGGCTTGAACCTTGAGGGATGTATATGATTGAGAAAGGGGGAAAAAAGAAAATATTCCAGGTAAAAAGAATAGCATGGGAATGGAGTAAAGGTGAAATGAATTTGGTTTATGAGCAGGGACAATGAATTGCACAACCTGATTGGAATGGACAATGAGTGTTGAGAGAAATAGGTAGAATGCAGCCCAACTGCATAAACCAAGTAGAATAAAGTCTTCCTTTAGGAAGCCACTGAGAATAAAACTTTATAAAGAAAAGAACAAAGATAAGATTATTGAATATTAAATTTGTACTATTTCATTCAACAAGAAGAATGATCCATGGTGTTCACAAGTAATAGTACAACTGGGGAAGAATAGGAAAAGTTATGGATGTTTTACTAGAAGAAAAATAAAGGAGGGAGATACCAAGAATTAGTGCTGTATCCTTCTTTTTATTATTAACCATTTTATTAACCATTAAACAAATGGTTGTGATACTACTCTAGAACATCATGAATAATCATATCCACATATTTCCTTTCCCATGTAAATGGAATTATTGGTCTCTAAAATAGGACTCAGCAAATGAAAACTTCCCTATTTTAATATAGCTGAGAAGTAAGGAAACAAACACAATGGCGTAGAAAGAATAACAATAAGTGACCAAATCTCCTTGAAAATTTTATGATAGACAGATTATCTCTAAGCTCTTCTGAAAGCAGTTAGTATATGAATCATTATAAGGCCATTAGTTCCTCCTTGCTGATAATTTTTACCTAATTTAAATTAGCTTGATGGGGAAGAAGTGGTCTGATTTCTAAGAACTTAGAAGGTCAGGAACATACAATTCGAAATAGGAAAGAAATTATCCTAAGTGGCTAAATTGAGAGTAGGAAGAAGTGACACCTTACAGAGAACCAGAAAGGTGTAAAAGGAACCACGGCATGCATAACTGACCAGGGTCACATAGTGTGGAAACTAACAGCTCTCCATGCATTAGTAGCCCTTGAAGGCATCACCTAGTTTTATAGTGAAGCAAAATAGTTAATGCTCATGATGATGATGCTGAGTTAGTCAGAGAAAGCAGATTTACATTCAATAAAATCTGTTTAAGAAGAAAGCAGTGTATGTAAATGCTTCAAATGACCAAATGACTTTTATTTGATACAGTTGTTTTGAAAAGGTGTTAATGATTCAAATAAAAATAAAACAAAAACAATTATACAAAAGTAGAACTCCCTTAGACTGGTTATCCAAAACGACTCATTAAACATGAACTCTAAATAGTAGAGCTTTTGGAGCACACTTGCATACACTCATACATACACACACAGAGAAACAGATACAGATATTCTATTATGAAGACATAAGAACAGAAATCGAGAGTAAATCTTTAGAAACGTGTACAGCAATCTAAAAATAAAAAGCGTGGGCTTAAATTTTGTATGTCTGGTATTTATAATTTTTAAAATAATTCATTTTTATTGCATGTTACAAAAGTATCAGTCTATTATGGATTGGGAATTAAAACAAGCCAAAATAAAAAACCCCCAAAAACCCTGAACAGATCTTTCCTAACAAATTTTTTGAGAAGAATCCATAGGAAGAAATTGGACCCACAGTCTTGGCCCTTATCAGGATTCTAATCTAACCGCCGGAGGTTTCTAACTAGATGAGAAAATGCAGTTGGATACAGATTCACAAGAGGGCGTGACCGTTTCTTTCCCTTCTTATTCTATATGTGGCCATGCAACACCTTTAAAAGTAGTAGAGTTGTCATCCCAAGAGAAACAAGAGTTAATTTGAGGACTGTTGTTTGGCTTGGAGCCTGGTTGCTCTAGGTAGATAAGGAGTATGTTTTCAGGTCCACTGCATTGCGTTGCGTCTTAAACGAGCAGCTATGGATTTAGGAGTCCACAGGCTTTGCTTTAAAAATGGCTGTTATTAAAGTCCTCAGAGACTATTATCCTGCAGGGTTTGTTGTCTTTGCTTTCATATCTCATTCGAAAATTCTCACACTTAAGCACTACAACAGCAGAGAGAAGGGATATGCTCTCTTGCCTCAGTATATTCCCAGGGGCAAAGCTTTATTTCAAAATCTAATCTTTAAAAATGCCTGGCCTACAGTGGATTACCCCCGGAGGAAACTGAGCAAAATCCCATTTGTCAAAACGCCTTAAGCAATCCCGAACTCTGGTAATATGTGATGCTTTCTCTCCTTGTCTGACCCTTTGACTCCATTCTTAAAATTACTTTTTAAAATTGATGAGTTCATTTAAGATATACTAGGTTGGAAGTAAGATGAGAGGTATCTTTCTCATCTATATCTTGTTTTTCCTAGTTTCTTTTCATCCAGTCACAATGCAAAAATTCGCTGCATATTTATTCATCACACAAACATGCATTAAGTACCTATTGTATGTCTATAAGTAGGGCCAATAATACCTTCCTTTTGAGGTTTTGGCAAAGATTAGATGAGATGATGTGAGTAGACCAACCAAGTACCTAACCCAATGCCTAACCTACTGTGAGGTTTCATCAATGTTGCATCCTTCTAGTCCCCCTCTCACTTTCTGCCATGACTCCAATCCTGCTAGCAGAGAAGACATGAAGCTGTTCAAAAGAAAATGAATACCTACTGCATGAAGATGGGAGCCAGAGCTATAGGCAGGAGCTAAGAGGTAGTTCTCAGGAAGTTCAGGTTCAAAGGGTACAGTGTAGCCAATGAGAGCTTAGAATGCAGCCTGGAGGTTACATCTGATTCTATAAGGATAATATTCTACTGTAGCTTCTTGTGTAAAGGTGTAACATTGTGAAAATAGTATTTGGTAATGATTATTGGGAGGATGGTGTTCAGGGTAAATGTAGCAGGGTCAGAGTGAAGGCAGGAAGTCTAGTGGACAGGCAGTCCCAGACATTCAGGAACCAAAATAGCAGTGGCTCCAGAATCAGAGAGAAAGTAAAGAAGAGGGATGCTATCATCATTGAGTGCTCATAAGTTATAAAAATAGCTGTATGTGTGATTTAATTTCATCCTTCTCTTGTCCTACCTTTGGAAGGTAGAATTCAGGAAAGTGATAACTATTCACAAGTACATTTTAAAGATAGAAATGTTATTTAAAGTTCTATTTCTCAAGGAGTAAGAAAAAATTACACCTGCTATGTTTCAAACACACACACACACACACACACCCACACACACACACACACACCCACACCCACACACACCTTGGGGCCAAATAAATTAGAATGACAAAACCATTACACCTAATGACAAGGGCATTGACATTGAAGCTCCATATAGGCACAGGTGACTCCCACCTAAAATATACCCTATCAAGCATTCCTAAACTATATGGGAGTGAGTTCTAAAGGACACAATTTCTTGAGAAAAGGTGGGTAGAGTAACACTGCTTCAGATATTTTTAAAAAGGTAGAAGCCATCGACCCAGTGGAGAACTAATGTTGATGTTCATTTGGCTCTGCACATAAAGTTTGAAAAAGAATGGCATGCCTTTTAATTCCGGTGTTGAAAGAGAAAACAAGTCCTAAGACAGGCTGAGTTTTCTTTTTTAATACTATATCTAAAATCCATATAAAATACTGTGCTGCAATATTATTTCTGATATTGCTATACAGCTTCAGTACTCATAATTGGGTGAGCATTTCCCACATGAGACATCTTTCAGATCACTGCTAACAGTAATCTTGAAAGACCTTAACATGCAAACTCTAGATTGTACATTTAAGTCATAGAGACAACCACATATGAAAAGTCTACAATGTGGAAAGTACTTTTGGTTTTATATTATATTTTATGTGCAGGAATCAGTCTGTTTGAAGAAAACTACCCTTATCTGAGAAAGACCAGATGGGTCTTTCCAACTCTGAGACATATTTATTATCGCAGAGCCATGATGAGGGGTGGAGGTAGAGTAGGGGGATGAAACAGGGCAGGGGCTAATACTTATAGCCCTTATAAATCCTTTACACCAACTCTATGACATAGGCCTTCTTTATCCCCTATTGAGGAAACCATGATTTTGAGAGGTAAAGCAACTTATACAAATCATAGAGTTGTTGTTATGTGGCAGAAGCAGGGTTAGAGCAAAGATCTTCCTGAAACTAGGTTCTTTTTATTCTCTTCCCTCCAAGCTCCAATGTCTTCCTCATCCATTAAATACAAAGCAAGTGACTTCTGACTTGGGCTACATGCATCACAGCAACATAATTATAATAACTTATTAAGGCATCTGTGAGATATTTAGTTTCAGAGCACTGTGATGCTCTGATAGGAATGGTCAGCAACTGAATTATTTTCCAATTAGGTATTGTTTTTAAAAATTGATCCTAAGTCAACTCAGAACTAATATCATGATGATTTTGAATGGTTCTAAATGAACATAATACATTCCTATTCTTCAAACAGGTAACTCTCTTCCCATGGGCCAATACATATTTGGTTATATTAATCTGTGCAATTTGTCTATATTATATATAGAGTTAAAAGCTCGAAAAGCTCTTATTTCTGGAATCTCTTTGTCACGAAGCTATTTTTTGTCCTCTAGAGAATCACTGTGGTTCAAGGTTGTATATTAGAAAAAAGCAATTAGTTGATGTCAAGTCTCATCTTATCCCAATAGCAATATGTAAGAAGAAGGCAAGAACATATGGCAAAGTGCCATAATTATTTTTGATCATACACTAGAAATTACAACAGCCATGTAGCTAATTTCCTCTGGCTTGTTTTAATTATTAGGGTTGTAAATGCAAACAACTTCATTTCATCCCCCACTTTCCCCCCAAAAAACCTCATAATATTCCCACACAACCACAAAACAACCCTACACTGATGTAATTGTTTAGAATAGGTTAATGATATGAAAATCTAAGACATTTCTATTTTTTTTCATTTTAAATAGCAGGACAACTTCCAAAATAATCACAGATACTCATCAGACACAACTGTATTCATTTGTGGGTACTCTTTAGCCTACAGCATAGAGATATTAACCTTAAAATTATTTCTAGGCATTCATAAGTTTTGAATGTTAAAGAAGGTTCTAGTACCATGATGTTAACTAAAGTCCTGCTGATATAATTGGATCTGATTCCCTGGTGATCTTTGGTGAGTTAATTTCTGTCTACTACCAAGTAGAGCAAATTCTTTCTTCTGCAGAGTGTAACTTGTGTGTATGTGCCTCAACAGTTCTTTCATCCTATTTTGCTTTTCTTCTCTTATACAATAGGGCGAATGGTGACGTGGAGAAAACAAAGTTATTCTTTTGTTAATGTATGAGGAAAAGGAGGAAGACAGGGGATATGCATATGGACACTGATGTAAAGGTAAGTAACATTTTGCATATTTGCTGGGGAAAAATGTCATAAATGAAAAGTAGGCAAAATGCTAAGGGACATTTCCTCATTCTTAGAACCCATCCATGAGCTTTCCATTGTGATAAGGTTTGGCTTTGTGTCCCTACCCAAATCTCATCTAGAACTGTAATCCCCACACATCAAGGGGGGATCTGGTGGGAGGTGATTGGATCATGGGGGTAATTTCCCCCATGCTGTTTTCCCATGTAATAGTGAGTGAGTTCTCATGAGATTTGATGGTTTTACAAGGGGCTCTTCCCATTCACTTGTTCTCTCTCTCTCTCCTGCTGCCTTGTGAAGAAGGTGCTTCCTTCCCCTTTGCCTTCCACCATGATTATAAGTTTCCTGAGGCCTCCCCAGCCATACAGAACTGTGAGTCAATTAAACCTCTTTTTCTTTAAATAAATTACCCCTGTCTCAGGGAAGTTCTTTATAGCAGTGTGAAAACGAACTAATGTACATCATGTATCTATTAATTCTTCCCAAAGCATTCGGTTCAGTTCAGAAGATCTAGAGACCCTTAGACCATCTCACTGAAGCGGGTCCAGGGTATTTTTTGTGGCCTTTTGCCATGATGCAATGCGCTTTTCAACTGAGAACAAGTACATTTGGAAAATCATCCCCAAAAGAGCAAGATTTGGGAAGGCTTAGGCCTTTCCATGCCCACATGACATGTTATGTAAGTCTTACGAAGAACTAGAACAGATAAAAGGATGACTTTACAGATTATTTTACATCATAAGAATTTTTACGTGAGAGCGACTTTTTGAGACAGTTTTGCTCTTGTCGCCCAGGCTGGAGTGCAATGGCGCGATCTCAGCTCACTGCAACCTCTGCCTGCCTCCTGGGTTCAAGCGATTCTCCTGCCTCAGCCTCCTGAGTAGCTGGGATTACAGGAACCTGCTCACCACGCCCGGCCAATTTTTAAATTTTTAGTAGAGACAAGGTTTCACCATGTTGGCCAGGCTGATCTCGAACTCCTGACCTTATGTGATCCACCTGCCTAGGCCTCCCAAAGTGCTAGGATTATAGGCATGAGCCACTGCACCCGGCCTATATTTTAATATTGATTAAAGAACAGGGGAAATCTGCCTCATAACACCCTGAGTAAGAAATGAGAAATTGTAGCTGCATATCATCATTGTCGCTGACCCTGAGTATAAACGAAGAAGTCTCATGGTGACCAAAACAGAGAATTGTTAACTAGGTCATGTTCATAGTGCTTTACCATGGACAAATGTTTTTGATCCACCCTTCTAAGGCAGGGGTAGAAAAGCTGTTGAAATGTTGTAAATCTCTGCTTGAGTTTGCGATACAGTTTTAAATTTAGCAGAAAAATATTCACCAACAGGAGAATGAGAAACCAATGTGGATAATGCCTAATTATTAATGTTATCTTGAATAGAAAATAAAAAGACTTGCTGAAACCTTCCTGCCTGGTTTTGTCAGAGTTCTCTTCCTTTTACACATTTACTTTTTGATGTTTTCCTTTTGTGGGCTGGCAGAAAGATGGGGTCACTCTAAACGTTTACTAAAAATACTCTTAAAATTATAAGATGTAAATTTTTTATTTTAAAGAGCCCAAAGTCTTCTGAAAAAGTCTTAAGCAAATAAATGAACCAAAATAACATGTGATAATGTTAAACTGGAACACAGCCCTGTGGGAACAGAGAACAATTAGCCTTGACCCCCAAGATTTGCAGATGCCATCATACAAGCAATGATATTTGATCAGGGTCTTGAGGGATGAGTAGCAGCTGGCCAGGGGTGAAGTGGGAGAGTGAAATTTGAAGCAGTGGGAAGAACATGAATAAAGTTGAAGATAAGATGAGATAAGACTACACATCAGAGCTAAGTAACTCTCGGGGGGAAGAGGGGAAGACCCATGGCAGGAAGAGAGACAAAGTGGTAAGATCAAAATTTCTGTTTCTCTCTCTCTATATATATAGCTGCACAGGAAGGAGGGCCTGGATTGTGAAGGGGCTTGTATATCAAGCTAAGGATTTGGACTTTATCCTGTGAAGATGTCTAATCTATTTAAGATTTTTTGGTAACATCATCTTGGTGGCAGTGAAAAGATACACTAGAGGCAAGAACACTAGAGCCAGGGGAAACAGTTAAAAGGATGTTATGACAGTCTGACCAAAAGACTATGGAGATCTAAACTAAGGTAATAGACATAGGATGAAGAAAAGGGAGATATTTTCGAGAGATCATGAATACAACTTAGAGACTGACTGAATGCAAGGATAACATGTAGGGAGGCAAGTTGGGTTTCTGGCTTAGAGAAGAAGATGGGGGTGATAACACTACCTATTATTAAAGTGTTGAATTTCCAAGGATATATGAGCAGTTTAACCACAGGCTAAGACTTAGTGATAGGGTGTGGAAGGGAGAGTGGTGTTGACCTTTGTCGGGGGGTACATGTCATCCATTCATGGGCATGGTAGCCTGAAATAGGGGCGGTAAAGAAGGGCCCACCAGGGAGTCAGTCTGTGTTCTCTTTCTTGCTCTCTCAAGCATCTGTGTTCTTTGTGTCATCCACACATGTCTGTGAGTGTGAACTTGCATCATGCATCAGTAGTTTCTTTAGTACAGTGGTTCTCAAACTTGAGTGAGCTTGAGAATCACCCGGAGGGCTTATTAAAACACAGGCTGCTGGGCTCCACTCTCAGAGATCATGATTCTGTATGTCTGGGGTAGAACTCAAGAATTTGCATTTCTTACAAGTTCCCAAGTGATGCTGATACTGCTAGTCCAGAGATCCCATTTTGAGAATGAAACACTGTTCTGGCATAACAGCCCTTAATCTTCCAAAGGTCATGAATGCCTTTAAAAGAATGATAGATCTTCTCCTCAGAATCCTGCAGAAATATTTATAAACACAAAATATGACCTATTAGTTCAGGGACTTCTGCTACTGTCACTTCTACCTCCACCTCCAAGAAATACAATGGATTAATGAAGACAACGCATCCTTCCAGCACCATTCTAAAGGAAAACCCCCAGGAAGAAGAATACATTGGAAAATGGCACCAAAATGTGATTTTACTTATTTCGGTGTCTTAGAATTACTCACAGTGAGCCTACGTACAAAATGACCCAATTTGGTGAAGGAGACCTGTTAAAGGACAGTTCTTGGGTGCAATGAGGAAATTCATTTCACTCTAAACACATTCAGGTAACCTGACCTTTTCCCATTTTAACCTGCCATTCACTTGGGAAATAACAAATAACAGAGAGGTGGGTGGGTAACCATGGAGAAAAGGGTACATTTAGCCAGGGGCCTGCCTGTGGAAGGACGCAGCAGTTTGCACCTCGGGAAAGCGGAGGTAGGGCTCTAGGCTCTCTGTCTGGTAGCCCAGGGAAACAGTTCAAGATCAAAGGAAAAGATAATTAAGAACGTGCTTAAAAGAAAACTTCAAATCAGCTGTGCTACACAAAGATATGAGACAATTCCTGTGGTAGAGAAAAGAGCATTTTGACTTTACCCTAAGAATCTTTCTTATGTGCTTTCCATAGCCCAGCGGTATAGATATTTTTAAATGACCCTGGAAAGAAAGCAGAGGTGTTCTTTATTTCATGAATAGAAGGCAATCTTTCATTTAAAGAACCTTAACCCTGCTCTGCATGCATGCATGAAGTCAGGAACACAAGGGCAATATTGTATTATTCATTTCGGCAACTATAAATTCAAATGATGGCTCTGAGGTTGGGGAGAAAAAGGCCTGCTGAGCTGGAGAGCAGAACGCTTCCTTCAGCTTATCAAAGAAGTGACAGTGCTACAGGCAAGAGTGCCCCTTAATAATCTAGGGAAGATACGCCTCTGAGTCAATGAAGATTTTCTGTTATTGCATGGGCTGTTTTGCCTACAGCCAAGAAAATTCTTCCTGATGGTAATGTTTTAGCCTCTGATTCATCTCCTCTGTCTTCAATTCTTCTCAGCAAACTTTTATTGGGTCTCATCCTGGGCACATTTACAGAGCAATTTCCATAATGATAAAATCTCTTCAAATGAGATTTAAAGTGTAGTTAAAAGGCAGATGTGTTGTGGCAAAGGCGTTGTTGTACATTGGCCATACATCACCATGCCATGGAGCTCTCACTCGGCCAGCCTATGGAATGACCCCGGTTTCACTCTGATAAGATTACATGTCCTTGTTTGAGGCTAAAGGCTTCATTAGGAAAAAATAAATAAATAAAAGAAGATAAAACAGGCTCTTTATTGGAGAGATAAGTCCATGAACATGAGTTAGACTTTTGCACCCTTCTCCCTTCGTTCCGTCTCTTAGACCTCAGAGGCAACAAGAAACTCCTTGAGCATGGAAGTGAACACTAACAAATGGACAGGTGAAAGCTGAGAGGATCTGCTTGCCCTGAGAAGCTGAGCTCCTTATCTCCTACAGCCTGTTCTCATGGTTTTAAGTGTGATTGCTAGAAAAGTGGAAACTACAGGTTACACTTCCCTGAATGGCTGAATGCTTGCTCCTGGAAAACTGCCTGGTGCCTGAGAAAGCACGGAAATATTCCTTGAGCAGTCAATGTTTGAAACCTCAAAAGTAGCTAAGACTATTTCTTCTTCACTGTAAAATCAATATAAGATTTTTAAGCTTTGGAACTTCCCAAACCCGAAAATAGCTTGCCTACCCAGATCCTGACTCATAGAATTCATTAAATGATATGAACGGATTTTTTACTTGGCTGCTGGTTTTAAGTATTGATAGATAATCATATCATGTGATAGGGAAATCATATTAACACATGGGGCAAATAGAATCTTTCAAAAGATCAGTTTTGAGATCCAAGATCATCATTAAATAATAGATTCTGAAGCATTTAAAAGAGGACTTGGAACTTTTAAATGCCATATGTTTGATCACCTTTTTAAAATGTAACATGACGATATTCATGGAGAATCAATACGTCACATAATGTCTACATTACTTACAGCAGAGAGTTCCACTAATTTTCTGTGCTCCTTTCTTTGCCTAAATGAACTATTTCGTTTAGCACAATATTTTGTTTGTAGAATAAAATTTATCCTTGTGATGTTGGGAGTTATGAAATAACTCATGTGTTTTAAAATATCATTAAATGCATGGAATTCAACTATAATTAGTAGAAATCATTTGAGGGTCTTTAATTTACTGATGCTGACAAATTCTCATCAAATAGCTACTGTGCTTTCATGTACAATAACATCTTTGTAGCCAGATGTAAGATACTAGAAAAATAATGTACACTTTCAAAGAGAAAGTGAATCTCCCATACCTCTGAAATAAAAGCAATTTAGAAATCTGATATATTTTAAAAGAAGCACATAAATTAATCTGTAAAATTCACTTTACTTGTTGTCGGTGAAATGCTATGTTCAATTTGCGGTTACAGCAAACAATTAATGGAAAGTTTGACTTCGCTGTAACAATATCTTCTTTTAACCAAATAACCTTCCTTAAACCTTGGAGAAAATTTTCTGCCAAAAAAATTCCCCTACTTCCCACTATCACCATCACAGATAAACGGATTGAAAAGACAACACCATTCTCAGTAGAACTGTTTGCTTACACTCAGTTAGCCAAGCTTCTATTGCCTGATTTCATTGCCACGGAAAATCCTCCAGGATAACTTGGGTAGCAGCTACCTCTATTACTTCTCCCAACATCCCACTGCTTCCAATTGCTACTGATTTGCTGTTACAATCAGTAGCCTAGAAACTTGAACCACCCCAAGTGTTTTAAATGCAGAAGAGAAAATCCGAGGGAACATTGGGAAGGAAAAAATGTTTCCGAAGAGCGGCATTGTGCTTGTATGACTGTTTTTCATCAGCCTTGACTCTTTGGAGAGGCAGTTTTACTTTTTATACCTAGTCTAATATTTCTTCTCACTAAATAGTGAATTAGCACAGTGCAAATTTAGCAGTCATCCTTTTGACATCTTTACTCATAAGTAAAAGCAATCCCCAACTTACAAAGAGTTCTCTAACCAAAAATCATTTGCAAATAAATGGTTCAGAACCCCAAACTCAAATTTCCACAGATACAATAGTCATATACATGTCTCGGACCAGCATATACGTATATAGCTATTTAACCTATAACATGGACGATTTATATCATTTTGATAGCATGACTTTGGGTTATATGATTTGGGAAAAATGCATCTTTTGGGATATGAAAGAGTCAAGAAGTATGGAAAATAAATACTTTCTATTTTAAGACCTGGATTTGTCCAACACCAAACAAAGGAGATATAAACGGGCATCTGCCCTCTCCTTCCACCTCCTGGTGCCTGTATTTTCTACTCGCTAAGTTCCTTATGTTTTAATCCTCATTCTCTCCTATCTGTTGAAAACCTTATTCCCAGAGTATAGACTGACAACTTTCACATTACGGGAGATTTTTATATTTCAAAAAGAGGGGATGGGCATGGTGGCTCACATCTGTAATTCCAGCACTTTGTCAGGCCAAGGTGGGTGGATCACTTCAGCCCAGGAATTTGAGACCAGCTTGGGCAATGTGGCGAAACCCTGTTTCTACCGAAAACACAAAAATTAGTGGGGTGCAGTGGTACATGCCTGTAGTTCCAGCTACTTGGGAGGCTGAGGTGGAAAGGAGGATCACCTGCGCCCAGGGATGTCGAAGTTGCAGTGAGCCATGACTGTGCCACTGCACTCCAGCCTGGGTGACAGAGTGTGACCCTGTCTCCAAAAAAAAAAAAAAAAAAAAAGGGGGGAAGCTGAGTTAAACCAAACCAATCTGAATCATAGATTGACAGGATTTCCAAGAATGTAAGAATGCAAAGTAAAAATATTCAGATGGTAGCATAAGTGTCTGGGGGAAGAAAGGCTTTAGCTGTTCTTGATAGGCAATCTACTTTGGTTAATACTATGAATTGGCTCACCTAAACCTACTTACCATCCTTCCAATTGGACAGGTTGGAAATTAAAAACCGTATCTGCCAGACTTCCATGCAGCTAGTGTTCTGATTATGAATTAGGATTTAAGTTAGGGTTGTCAGATAAAATACAAGGTACCCAGTTAAATTTTCTGCACAATCTTTTTTATTTAGTGTAAGTATGTGGCATGCATTATTTTTATTTGCTAAATCTGGCAACGTTTTGCCAAATGTGTGTATATGTGAGAGATTTGGAAGGTGGAAGGGAGGTATAGGCCACCTTTCTGCCCTTTTTGGCTGTTTTTGTTGGTGAGCTTAGTCAAAGAAACATGAGATTTCCTACATCAGAGTTCCAAAGTTCATTCTCCAGCTTCCTGGCTGGAGAAGGGCAGTTGCTAACAGCAGCTTCAAAAGTGGTAGCCTCTAGATTTCAACCTCCTGTTTCCTAGTTCACAGTTACAAAGTATGTCCTTGAAATCATTGCTTCAGTGGTACCCTAGAGATGGTAGTTTCTTATTGGATCAGTTCTATATGGTTTTAGAAATCTATCCTTGGAGCCAAATCTAAAACCTGCTACTTTAGCCTTTCTAAAACTTTGATATGCATCCAATTCCCTGTATTAAATCTCTATCTGATTAATGTACCTAGAGTAGTTTCTCTTTTCTGCACTGAACTCTCTTATATTGACCCTCAGAGGCACCTCCTCTATTTGTTTCTACTACCTGCAATATCTTCCTTTAGTCATTAAAAAAAATCTACAAACAATACAACTTTATGGTTTTCTTAACATGGTTCTTTGTCACAGCAGAGATTTCCCATCACAGGAGGAGAGGAAGGCAAGTGGATTTGTACCTATGGACAGATGTCTTATTTATTTTATTTCTAAAGAACATACTTTACAAGACACTTTAGATTGTAATAATGCATTAAAATACCTAAACAGTATATCAGCATCCTTTAGAAACACTTTACCATTATTTTTCTCATCTCTTTTGTCCCTCATATCTACATGTCAAATTTCCACTGACAACTAATTTGATGCCTAGGGAAAATATTTGATTCAACAGTTTCACAACATGATGTCCTATTAATTAAAACATGATACACTGTCATTAAATTTCCAAGTAAAAAGAAGCCCAGAAGTGAAATATCACAAACTTGATACATATGTACAGTCATGTGGAGGGGTGGAGGGATACTAAGGAAAGACAGTGTGTTTTCAAACCCGGCTTGCACGTGTGAGGTGAACGCTGGAGAACAGAACGTACCTCTCTGCTGTCAGCACCTGGAACAGTACTGAGCGCACTCGAGGCACTCAATAAATTGAGCTTATTTTTTAAAATCTTTTGCTCCCTTCAACCATTCTGCATATATCTCATGTACAATTTCATTTCCCAAAAGTACCAGGTTCTAACATCAGGAAGAAAATATATGGTGAGCATTGACCATCTCTGGTGGTCAAGGTCTCTACTTTTAATCTCATGTAATTAGGGTGATCCAGGATGCTATTAATAATTACACAGGGTCAGGCACACTGGCTCATGCCTGTAATCCAGCTGCCTTGGGAGGCCAAGGTAGGAGTATCGCTTGAAGCCAGGAGTTTGAGATCAGCCTGGGCAACATAGCACGATTCTATCTCTACAATATGTTTTAAAAATTAAAAATAAAAATAAAAAACAGTTAAAGGAGCTTGAAACCAGCCTGGCAAAGACAGCGAAACCCTGTCTCTACTAAAAATACAAAAATTAGCAGGGCATGGTGGTGGGCACCTGTAATCCCAGCTACTCAGGAGGCTGAGGCAGGAGAATCGCTTGAACCTGGGAGGTGGAAGTTGCAGTGAGCTGAGATCGCACCACTGCACTGCAGCTTGGGTGACAGAGCGAGACTCCTTTTCAAAAAAAAATAAAAATAAAAATAAGCTGGGCATAGTGGCGCACACCTGTAATCCTAGCTACTCAGTAGGCTGAAGGAGGAGGATTGCTTGAGCTCAGGAGTTTGAGGCTGCAGTGAGCTATGATCATGCCATTACACTCCAGCCTGGGTGACAGAGCAAGACTCTGTCTCTAAAATAAAAAAAAAAAAAAAAAAAAAAAAAGTAGCACAAGAATAACAGGGATAAACTGGGACAGCCAGAGACAAATTAGGATGGATGAACCTATAGCAGTCAATAAAAGGGCCAAAAGCGTCTGACTGGGTCCTTATGCATTCCCCATAGCAGCTGAGGCAGCCTTTCTTCCCACTCATTCTCCGCAAGTAACAAAAGGTCTGTGACACGACGTTCTCTTTCTGCCTGAGGTTCACTGCACGCAGTGAATTGATCACTGCACCTGTTTCTTACATTCAGGGAATGACAAGCAGAGAAAAGCCAGTGGTTCACACCACTGTTTGTGCACCCAGGTGCCCTCTCACCATGGGGAGTAAACACCTTCAGTTCTGTTTGCTACGGAAAAGAAAAATAAAAAGAGGGCCAATAACAAAATGCCCTTCAAAGAAAACACTTTGTGAGCCTGTATGTAGCAAAGATAAGAACTAGGACACTGTCAAGAGAAAGATCCTAGAATAGCTTCTTGAAAGAAAGATTTCTTAAAAAAAAAAAAAAAAGAATGTGAGTGAATGTTGCTACGACATCTATTGTGTATTATCTGCCATATCCTTCTTAGTGAATGATGATTAAAGTTTCTGCATCTGTCTGTAATGCAAATGGGAAAGAATTCACTTTTTTGAATTTTACTTTAAATTCTCCTTTATGGAGAAATGATTCATTCCATCTGTATTTAATACCTGATATTTAATACTGATTTTATGTTTACAAAAATGGCTTTGTGAGGCTCCCATACTAACCAAACATGTCTTCCCAGACATTTCTAATTGTATCTAGAGAAAACAGGGACATCAAAACAAAACAAGAACACAGCAACACAGCAAAATCCTGGATTTTCAATTTATAAAGTCATGGATGAAGAACTGGTTTAAATCCAAAATCCATAATCAGAGAACTTCAAAGAGATATGGTATATTATACACATCAGCCTTTTCCTTTTGAAGAAAAGCAGAGAGAAAACACTGGAAGGGGAAACCTCCTGCTAGTCTGGGAGCTCCTAAGGGCTGGGACCATATCTGCCTTGTCTGCGGCTGTATCTCCAGCTTCCAGCTTGATAGCTGGTATGCAACTGCTTTTGTTTTCAACAAAATTATCAAGTAAATGATTGGATACATTAATACACTGATTAGTTATGAAAGACATCAAGTACCGGAGAACATCAAAGAAGACTAATAATAAGAGTCAAGCAGTGGGTAACCTTGGCAGGTACCTAGATAATAGAGCTCTGGTTTCTCTTGATAGCAGCCCAGTTTGCGGTATGATTGTTTTAACCACCTTTTCCCCCTCCAGTTTTCCAAGTTACAGCAGTTCTCCTCACTACCAAAAGTGTGGTGGTAGGACTATAGTTTGCCACTGTCCATTCATTCATTCATTCATTCATTCATTCATTCATTCATTCATTCTACAAATACTGAGGGAGATGCGTGATGAACATGACAGACACTGTCCCAGTCTAATCCGGGGTTTTCTGTTATAAAAGAATGATATCAGGGTTTAGATTAGGTACTCTGAATGCAAAGCCCTTTGAAAGTTGGACAACTCTGAACACATCGGGGATCCTAGTACATGATGAACAAGCATCTGAGAGAATTTTCTTAATTTAACACCTAGAAAATTAGCTAAAAGGGTAAAACTGTTTGCACAGAAAACCAAACCATTTAAGAAGAGATTGAATAGTTATTAGGTTTTTTTGATTAGGTAGAAAACCTATCCTGGGAGTTAAAAATCTCAAGATAGGCTTTTCTTGGCCTACAATATCTATTTGGACAAGCCACATGGCCTGAAATTAATGAGATAATTGAAAACTATCATTTTCCAGTAGAATCCCTTCATTTTATGCATTTTATGCAAGGTTGCTTAGTGGCCTAGGATTGATAATAATAAGTAAACTAATGAACCCAATCCAAAACTGATTTTGCAGTATCTTTTATCAGCAAATTTCATGGCAGTTGCTGTATATTTAATTGTAAAAAATTAGGGATGGTTTAAACTGGGGAGGTGAGAAAACAGAAGGAAAAGAGGTAGAAATAAGAAGCACAAGAAGATTCTGAAACACTTTTCATAAACTCGGAAGCAATGAAATGTACTTAAAACTGCAAACAGAATAGAGTGGACTTGGAACTGCTCACTGATTGTGCATTCAACATTTTCTCTGTTAAATAATATCCTAGGGCAGCAGCTTTTTCAAATTGCCACTCACCTTAAATCTCAGACTCCAACACCTTCCTCATCACTGTGCATTTAGCTGCAGCTTCCACTTCAATAAAAAATAAATCTGATACAACAATCCTACCTTAAGCTTTCACCAAACCTACAAAACTACCAGTAGCTATGCCCATCCTCCTTCCCTTCTTCCCTCATGTTGTAATAGAAGCTGTACTTTCCTTCCTCTCTGAAGCTAATTTCTAAATTTCATCTTTCTACCTTCTCAAGTACCTGCGCTATTGATTATCTTCAATTTCTCCTGCATCCTCAACCTCTCCCTCTCTACCATCTTCTTCTCATTGCCATTTAAACATGTATAAGTCACTACCCTTTTTAGAGTGCGTTCTTCCTGCCCCTACATCCATCTTCTGCTACTATGGCCCTTTTACTCTTCCCATCACAGCCAAAAGTCTTAAAATAATTGTTTTACACTTGCTCCCCCACTTTCTCAATTCTCAGTCATGCCTTAACCTACTGCAATCTTGGTTCTTTATTTACCACAGAGTAATTACTGAGTTCTTCATAATTAACACTGAAATTACTTACATAAACGTTGTCAATACCCTCCTTGTTGCTAAATTAATAGAATATATTTTGGTCTTATCTTTCATGATGCTTTTGTAGTATTTGACACCTCTAAATGTTACTTTTTCTTGAAAGCCTCTCTTCCTTTGGATTCTGTGACATCACACATACCTAGTTTGTCTCCTATCTACTGAACTGCAAATTTTCCTGTCTCCACTGAAAGCTTATTTTTCTTTACTTACCCCTGAAATTTTGCTGTTTGCCTGGGTTCACTCCTAGGCCCTCTTCTCTTCTCATCTACAAACTTTACTCTGAACAATTTCAAACACGTGCAAGGTTTTAATTACCTATATACTGATAATTAAATATCCAATTAGAGATCTCTAGCCTAGAACATTTCTCTGTAGGTACAGCTCACATACCTAGGGATCACAACTTAGTCTACACTATCATCATCACTCACCTGGACACTTTCAATAGTGTGCTGAAGCTATCTTCTTGTCTCCAGTTTGCTAAGCTTCCTCTGGTCCCTTGAAATAACCTGACTTTCTCATTTCCAGGCCTTTATGCATAGTATTCCATCTGCTGGGACTCCACCTCCTCCAAATCCCCAACGTGACCTGTCTAACTCCTGCTTCTCTTCAGGTCTCAGCTGAGGTAAGGCTTCCTTGGGAAAGCCTTCTGCATCCTACCAAGCCAGGGTCAATGACTTTGATGTACTCCCGTAGCACTATCATAGTAATACCCTTACCATCTACAGGCTGAATATCTCGTATCCAAAATACTCGGGACTGAAAGTATTTCAAATTTCAGGTTTTGGAATATTTGCATTACCCTATGGCTATCATGCAGGTCTTTAGGGCATTTTCAACAATATCTTGACACCACCAGAGAATATACCAGAAAACACAGTGATTAAAGCATATAGGTTTTGGCCCCAGGCCAGACATCGTAGGGTACCTGCCACTGTCACATCTAGCCTGCATGTGTGTCATATTTGTTACCTTTTGTGGGTGTGCTTGTATGAGGGAATCTGGGTGTGGGTGGAAAAGAAATATTGCAGCTAACGGGGGCTGAGAGGATCTTTTTTTCCCTTGGGGATGCTGAATAAACTCTACGTAGTGTGCCTGCATTTTCACTGTGACTTGTCACATGAGGTCAGCCGTGGAATTTTCCATTTGTGATATCATGTCAGCATTCAAAGAGTTTTGGATTTTGGAACATTTGGATTTCAGGTTTTTGGATCAGGGATGTTGAACCTGTAGTAGCTACTTGTTTAATTTCCTTCCTCCCCCACTAAACTACAGATCAAAGAAGATAGAGATCAAACCTATTTCCTTTATTTATTGATGTGTCTCTAGTGTCTAGCCTAGTGTTTGGAACATCAATAAATATTCATGAAAGAAATGGATAAATAAATGTATGCTTGCATCAGAAGACATCCCACAGCAGTCTTTTCTAATCCTTGGTAATTTGAATTTGTTGTTATTATTGATTTATATACAAGGGCTAATGTCCTGTGAGGTAGTAGTACATATGTTTCTGTTTTTAAAAGAAATCATTTCATAAAATTCTATTATAATGAAAAGCATGAGCTATCACATTTTTCCTTCATGGAGATATTTTTTATATATCATAAATCTACAAATATATATTAAATTAGACAAACTAGAAGTCAAAGAACTGAGGTACAGCTATTTAGAAAAGAATTTGTGGAAGCAGAGGGCCATGAACAGCTGTGCAAGTTGTACACTGAGAAAAACAAAGAAGTACCATTCACATCATGAGTTGTATGTTTCACAATCTGGATGGCTCTTCATGGCAGTCCTGAATTGTAGTAAAAGAGAAGGGTTACTTGTTCTTATCATTTTTTCTTCAGACTGTCTCTTCATGGTGAGGGATGATTATTCTCGTATTCTGAAATTTCAGTCTATTTAATAGACTTATTAGAATTTTAAAGCTGGAGAGTATCTTAAACATGAAGTAGCCTAGAGATGACAAAGACGTTTTACCTATATGCTAACTCTCATTAGTGAGCGGTAGCTACCTGGAACATTGCCTTGAGACGTGTTCTGATACAATGCTGACTGACTAGCCATGTCTTTCACAGGCAAACAAGACAGAAACGGAAGCCATTCACATTTTTTCCTTCCTTGTTCCAGTTAATCTATTCATTCTCCAGAAGAGAAAATTAAGGTCCAGAAAAGCAAAGCAACTTGCTCTTAATATCAGTGCTGGAGCAGAACGCAGATTTCTGTACTTCTAGCCTATGTCCTTCCTTCACATCTGGTTTCAAGATTCCTTAAAGATAAATTATAAATTCTAGCCCTAAGATTTGCTGCCTTTCATATTTTAACCTATTTTCAAGGTTAACTACCTGCCTTTGGTCAACAGCATAAATAAATCTGAGTATGCCATGTGAGAACACAGCATGATCACAGGAAATAGTCTTCAGCATCATAAAACTATCACATAAAATGTAGTGCCCAGTGCACTACCTAAAAGGCACATGTTATAAGTGGTAGGGGTCATTGTCAGTCAATTTAAGCAATGCATGGGGAAGAGAAATTATCAGAGGAACAACAAAGATATCATCTGTAATATCGTTTTGAGACATATTTGGCTTGAATCTTTACAAATGGCAGCAGAATATTTGCAAGGACTTTTGTCCCAGTGTGAAGAGGTGACAACTGGAATTGATTCAATGTCTATTAACATTGGTCATGGTGCTAGATACCAGAAATCCACCAGTAAACAGGAAAGGCATAGTCCCTATCTTTGTGGTTGTTACATTTTAGTAGAGAAGTCAGGCATCGAACAATGATGTGAGTGTTTAGAAAAAGGAAGTACAAGGAACTTCTTGGGGGTGGAAGGGGTAGCCAATAAGCCCAAATTTTTGACAATTGTCACTCGGAAACAGAATACAGAGGTCAATTGGTGATAACTTTCTGTAGCTATTCTGCATCCAGGCTGGATATCCAAAACAAACATTGGATTGCCAGAAAACTTAGGAATTTAATATTCACAAATCTATATTCTAAAATAAGTAAATTCAAATAGAAAAGACAAATTCATAGGGTAATAACCATTTGAATCTCAATAGATACCAGTTATAAAATGATACAGACCTTTAAATCAGTATGTCCTCTGATGTCTAAAAGATGCTTATCACTACTCACTAGATTCTTTTTCACTTGCTTTGCAAATCAGTTTAAACATACATGGTAATCAGGAGTCATTATTTTTACTCACTTGGAAAGTCAGAAGTACCTTTTTCCAGTGAGATTTTGAAGGAAAAGTAAAACACCATTCATTTGGAGATTTTACAGGCGTCTAAACGTGTGCTTTTCTAAACAGGAAATGATTTATGACTTATCAAAGGATATGCCTGAGTCTCTCACCTAATCTCTAAACCCAGCTGACTTTTCCCATTTCTCTAACACTGTGCGTAGCAAAAGGAGACGCTCTTGATTAGCCAAGAGACACTGCTGCTCATACACCAACCTATATTTGACTCAGGGTTGGGGAATTGTGAAATAACCTAAATGCAGCACTTCTCCATGAAAATTGCTCCGAGGATTTTCCATTTTGAAAAGTAGAAGGAAACCAAGTAGTTCTTATAATACCATAAAACTTAGAAACCCTTCTTGTACAATATTACACTGACCTACAAAATGACCTTTGCACAAGGTGAACTTATTAAGAAGCAAGGAAAATAGGTAGAAAGGCATTGTTGGTATGAATCGAAATGCTGCTAAAATACCGAGTCTGGAAAATTGGAAAAAGATCTTAATTTCCAAAATTGTTTCTGCTCAGAAAGAAGTAAGGGGAATATCATGTGGTGATACAAAACTTGGTCCTTTTGAGAGTGTGTGATAAAATGGGTGGAGAACTATTGATTCTGACATAATCACTGCACATTTTCTACATTGTCATTGATTAATTTCTTCAACAAACATCGATTTAGGATCTACTGTGTTCCAGGGCTGTGCTGCTCTGTCTAACACAGGAGCCACTAGCAGTAGGTAGCTACCGAGCACTTGAAATCAGGCTAGTGAGACGGAGAGACTGAAGTTTTAAAAATTTGTATCCATTTTAATAAATTTAAATATAAATTTAAAAATCGACACTTGGTTCAGTTATTGAAAAACGTTTATGTATGTCTGGAACAACTTAGGAATGTGAATCTTCTTTTTTTCAACTATAAATTTTATGAAATGTAAACAGAGACCAAATATTTTCTTTTTTTAAAATTATACTTTAAGTTCTAGGGTTCACGTGCACAATGTGCAGGTTTGTTACATATGTATACATGTGACATGTTGGTGTGCTGCACCCATTAACTCATCATTTACATTAGGTATATCTCCTGATGTTATCCCTCCCCCCTCCCCCTACCCCACGACAGGCCCAGGTGTGTGATGTTCCCTGCCCTGTGTCCAAATGTTCTCATTGTTCAATTCCCACCTATGAGTGGGAACATGCGGTGTTTGGTTTTCTGTCCTTGGGATAGTTTGCTCAGAATGATGGTTTCCAGCTTCGTCCATGTCCCACCAAAGGACATGAACTCATCCTTTTTTATGGCTGCATAGTATTCCATGGTGTATATGTGCCATATTTTCTTAATCCAATCTATCTCTGATGGACATTTGGGTTGGTTCCAAGTCTTTGATATTGTGAATAGTGCTGCAATAAACATACATGTGCATGTGAGACCAAATATTTTCAATGAAAATACAGTGTCTAAGTTGACATATGCCAGATTTCAAAGACTTAGAATGGAAAAAGCAAATTTTATTAATACTTTTTATTGATTACATATTGAAATAATATGTTGGATATATTCGGTTCAATAAAATACTAGTTTCACTTTTACTTTTAGAGAACGTGGCTACTAGAATATTTAAGATTACATATGTGGCTCTCATTTTATTTCTATTGGACAACCCTGTTCTAGAAATTGTGCTGGCATTGGGAATATAAAGCTAAACATTCCCTTAAAGATTTTACAGAATAGTGGTACATTTACTGCTATAGCAGAGAGATATAGAGGAATACAAAGGATGCTCTGGGGACATAGATGAGTAGTAATTAAATTAGGCTGATGTCAAACATGGCTACCAAAAATAAGGCATGCTTAAATTGATCCTTAAAGTTTGAGTGGAAGTTAGATGAAGAAAGACGAAGGGTATTCCAGGAAGACGGAATGGCATGTACAATAGCATTGGGAGGAGTAGTACAATACAGTGATTAAGAATCTAGAACCTCTATGCTTTAAGTCACATGTACTCAAGCTGTACCACTTACTACCTGTGAGATCACATGTAAATTACTTAACTTCTCTGTATCTGTTTCCTCCTCTGTGAAATGGGGATACTACTACTGTCAACCTTATAAAGTTATTGTGAGAAATGCGTGAGTTAATATACTGCTCAGAACTGTGTCTGGTCATATTGTATTTGCTGCTATTATTGTGAATTAGAAAATAAGAGAGTTTCCCACAGGTTGGAGTAAAGGGAGTTCTGTCTGCGAAAGTGTCAGGGAAGATGGGGCTACAGAGGTGACGAGGCATTGTGCATTCACCAGAGCAGTTTGACCTTTATTCCTTCAAGCTGTAGAGGATTAGTCACATCTTGAAAACATATGCCAGGCATAAGAGTAGCAGAGCATTTAGACGGATCTAAAGCACTAGATAAGAGATAAGAGTCCAATGCAGCAAGCTAGTTGAGCAGTGCTGCAGGGCCACTGCGAATAGAGGGCAGGGCATGAATAAGGTTGATGTGGTTGCTAATTGCTCTTGAAACCTTTCTCTGCTTCTTTTTAGGTACCTAGCCAGACTTCATTTTCCAGCCCCTCTGCTGTTACATGTGGCCACAGGGCAGAGTTCTAGTCAGCGGAAGGTAAGTCAAAGGACATGGGACGCCTCTCATGTGCAGTCCTCTAGCTCATTCCCCTTTGGGTTGGCTGAATATCTTCAGGAAGGCAAACTTGGCAACTGGCTATTGCAGATGGAAGACCCTTGCTGGCCTGTGTTCTTTTTTTTTTTTTTTTTTCATTTTCTTTTTCTTTCTTAGATGGAGTCTCACTCTGTCGCCATGCTGGAGTGCAGTCGCGTGATCTTGTCTCACTGCAACCTCCACCTCCCGGATTCAAGCGATTCTCCTGCCTCAGTCTCCCAAGTAGCTGGGATTATAGGTGCCCGCCACCACTCCCAGCTAATGTTTGTATTTTTAGTAGAGACAGGGTTTCATCATGTTGCCCAGGATGGTCTCGAGCTCCTGACCTCAGGTGATCCGCCAACCTTGGCCTCCCAAAGTGTTGGGATTACGGGCGTGAGTCACTGCGCCCCGCCTGGTCTGTATTGTTGAATAACTATGTGGGTTGTCACCCCTCCCTTCCCACACACACATCCAACACCAACTAACATGAATTCACCTTAGACTGTTTACATGAGAAAGAAATACATTTCTATTTTGTTTAAGTCATTTTAATAGTCCATTTGGAGGATGTTTAATATATTATAGCGGTTAGCCTATCCTAGCTATTATAGATATGAAAAGTATTTAAAGAGCTAAAAGCATTTTTATGAGGAAAACAGACTTGATGACAGACAAGATATGAGAGTGATGAAGAAAGTTGTCACTAAATTCTTAGAGTAGCAGGGTCTCAAGTGTTATCTTGAGTGCAAATATAAACAGTGAACCGATAAGTATTTTCTTTGTGAACTTGCCAAAGTAAATTTTCAGCTAGCAATGAAGAATAGTAAGAAGTAGGAATCTGGCGATGTTAAAGAAATTAGGCATCTTCCTTAATTTAGCAGAAAAGAGGTCAAGTTTCAAAAGACATTGGGAAGTCTGGGTGACCCTCAAGGATTTAGATAAGAAGAGGAAAATTGACAGAAGTCAGTTGGTTAAGGTATTGATAAGATTTGAGTTATGTGGCCAGGTGCGGTGGCTCAGCACTTTGGGAGGCCGAAGTGGGTGGACCACGAGGTCAGGAGTTCGAGACCAGCCCGGTCAACATGGTGAAACCCCATCTCTACTAAAGACACAAAAAATTAGCCAGGCATGGTGGCGTGCACCTGTAATCCCAGCTACTCAGGAGGCTGAGGCAGGAGAATCACTTGAACTTGGGAGGTGGAGGTTGTAGTGAGCCAAGATTGTGCCATTGCACTCCAGCCTGGGCTACAGGGCAAGATTCCATCTCAAAAAAAAAAAAAAAAAAAAAAAGATTCAAGTTATGCTACTCCAAAATCCAAAATACGGCAGCTTGATATTTGAGAAGACAGCAGAAGCAGGAAGGTGAGGAAGGTCACTGTCACCTTCTCCTTCCCCCTTCTCCCCTGAAGCAGGTCATAAGACTATCATACCAGAGATGCACTTTTTATACTGGAAGGAAAGGAAAATTTTTATCTCTGAAAACACAGGGACACAGGAGGTTCTGCAGAAACAGGCCTTGCTGGGGTCACCCCAGTTTATTACCACACCCACTTGGTCCAGTCATACTTCTGTATGACTATCTACTTTTCTTTAAACCAGAGCATAAAAATATACACTTTTCCCTGATTCCTTGGGTCATTTCTGAAGGCTCCTGTGTCATGTGAAACTTATATTAAATAAATTCATATGCTTTTATGTTGTTGATTTGTCCTTCATTATAGGTGTCTCAGCCATGAACCTAGTGATGGGTGAGAAAAGAGATCTTTTCTCCCCTGTAAGAGTCAAGTAGATTCTAAAATTCTAGACAAGCAGGTTTTGGGTTCTCAGAAAACAGGGAGTTGGCAAGAATGGTTCTGACATAGCCCAAACTGTGAAAACTGAATTATGATTCCAAGGCAATAGCATTTTATACTCACGCTTGTTGAATAGGCAAGGGCTTCCAGGAGGAAGATCAGAGCCTGGTCTTTTCATCTCTGGAAACCTAGATGTGGTTTACTATTAGAATGAAAAAGGGCTAAGTCTTCCTGGGGCTCTAAGGACTCTCCCTGTGTTGAATAGAAAAAGGGATAAACCTTCAACTGGGTTTGTAAAATATGGTTGTTGCATGGAATCACATTCAAGACCAAGGTCAAAAGTGATGGTCATATCTTGCTTTCTCTGACCCTACCCAGGATCAGAACCAGAGCCTTCAGCTGGCAACCCATTCCTTCTGCTGCTGAAACCAATCCTAACCAGCCAGGCAATTCAGCAGAAGCTCACTCAGGGACAGCATGGAAGAGGCGTGAGATGAATATCGCTGCTGCCATTCTGTTAACTGGTGTGAGCTCTAGACTTCATCATGATTACTATATTCCTTCTGCCTTCTGGGATTCCTTCTGACACTTGTTTCAGTTTAAGAACCATGTTTCTTTCTACTAGATTTCTCAAATCATTTTCCTTATGCTGTTTCTTCACAGGAATGATACACTTTTCTCATCATAATTTTTGAAAATATGGTGCGAAAAAATACTGTGTGCTATCTGCAGTAATTATTCTTTTCTTTGCCTTAAAAAGAAAGTATTCTAGGGAAAGGATGGAAAACACCACAGAACTTGCGAGAATGGGCATTTGTGATTTCTAACAAGGATTTGTCAGCTTTTGGCTGCTCTGGACTTTACCAGCCACAGTTGCTGAAGACCTGCAGGCTGAAAGATCAGCCCTTACATCTCTAAATCAATGAACTCCTTAAACTTGCCCCCCAAATGTATCAGGAGCTGGACCCCCCACTAGCAGGCAGGATCTGAGATTTCCTTGAGCACTCACTATGTGCGAGTTACTGTCCTAAATATGTCTAGTGTAGTAATTCACTTCATTCTAATAACAACCCTATGAGGTCATTATGCTAATCTTCATTGTGGATACAAAGAAACTGAGGTATATAGAGGTGACTCAGCTGGAAAGTGGCAGTCAAGTTACAGGAAGTTATTACCATTCTTTACAACTGCCTTTCCTGAAGTAATGGCTGTGTATAATATTGTTAAGATTGGGTCAACAAAAATCAACCAGTCAAATATTAGAAGCCCAAGCCCCGCCAACAGATGGATTCCTGTATTAGATGATTTTCCCGAGTCTTCTAACAACAAAAACATCAATGACAACAGCACTATCAGCAAATATTTATGAGTACTTAATTGTGTTGTGCCACATACCATAATAAATGGTTTCCATGTGTTACATCAATGTAATCCCAGTATCCAGTGGGCGTCAGCAGAGCTGCCCTGAGCTGCAACCTCTTTCATTAGCAACCAGCTTAGATCCCTTAGTCATTTTGGCTGGGCTACTCTGGTGGTGATTCATACCCTAGGGCCTTGCTTGAGCTGAAGCTAGAATGCGGCTTTGTACCCTGGAAACCTGCTTATATTTTGCCAGTTTTCTCCCCTTAAGGAACTGGACCCTAGCTGGTATCTAAGAATTGCTTCTTTCTAAATAAAGCCTACTATGGCCACACCACCTTCCTAAACTAAGGTGCTGACTGATGCTGTCCTCTCCTTCTACCAGATTCCAAACTTTAGTTATTCATATTTTAGTCATTTCACTTAAGTTTACAACTTCCTCTTGCCCACTGATTTTGGAATAGCTGGTTTCCTTTCTTGAAGACTTGACATACCAATTACCAGGGCAGCCCTCTAGCCTCCTGTCTCCGGCAGTTAGCTGCTATAGACATTATGCTTCTTGTCAGAGGCAATGTGGGTCATGCTTTACCTCTAAACAGAATAGCCGCCTATCTATGACACAGAATAGAAAATGCCTGCAGGCAGGGATCTGGTCTTATTAATCTTCATATCTTTAACACTCTTTCTGTGCTGAGCACATAGACTATTCCTAACATGTGGATGAATGAAGGAATGAAGAATGAATGAATGGCTATTGAAAGATATCAATCTTCATTTTCCTTTCCCACTGTTAAAAATCAAAGAGATAATTCAAATTTCTAATTAGAATGAAACATACCAGTTCTAGTTGGTATTCTGACAGAAAAAATTATACTGCAGGTTATATTTTTACACTAAAATTTTCCATCACGTAACTGGAATTAATTTATTCCAAGATAGTAGAAATGTATTGGCGCAGTATGAAATGAAGGGGATTTAAAGAACATAATAAAAAGAAGAACATTACAATCTGTTTAACATAACCTAACCCTGGGAAGATTAATAGCTTTCAATTCATACAAAGACTGAAGTCTACAATTTGATATACACATGGTCTTATTAAAAATGAAAGCTGGTTATAATGAAATGCTAGCACCATGCTAAGATTGGCATGGTGTATGAAATAGACAAACTAACAGTGTGGCAATAGTTGGAGGTGGAATTTCATAGGATAACTTTTTAGTTCCAAAATGGTCAAATCACACAATGGCTGGAGATATAATTAAGAATTATGCTCTAAAAACAAATTCTGAAACAGAAGGTAATTAATATATCTTTGGGGAAAGCTGGATTTTTAATGAATCAGACGTGACTGCAGAGAAAGGCTCGATGTTGCCCTCTACTCCCTCAGTCTGGTTAGCTAAAACCACCCCACACTAGGGACCTCCTGGTGCATGGGGTTAATTTCACATTTTTGAGCAGTAAGCACGTGTTTGCTGGCACTCTTGCGGCATACTGGGCATGCTGTAGAAGGATCAGAGAGTTTTTGGAATTGGGCACTAAATGTCTTTGTTCTATACAGTTTTAAATAAATGAGTCATTTTCAGACTTGGAATTTTTCTTTAAATCTGTTGTTATAAAATCTTATTTTCTAAATGAAATCATACTCAAAAGTGATATATATATATATATATGAAAGAGATAAAAGATGAAAGTATTAAAGTGGGTTAGGGAACCTTGGAAAGAGCCCATTCAATCCCTCTTCCCATCTCTCCCTTTGGCCTCTGAGGCACCTTGTAGAACTTTCTAGAATGATTTGGATGGTTTGCATGGTTTGAATTTGATTTGCATGGTCTGAAAGCTACCAGATCTGGAGCAACACTCATACTTTTCAGTTGAGGTAACTGGGATTTAAGAAGTTCAGGGATTTTTGCAAAATCACACCAACAAGTGAATCAATTGAGAGGGAAGGAACCAGAGTATTTTCGTAGCACCAGATCTTGGTGCTTCTGACTTCAATTTCTCATTGCTCTGCCCCCTGGAACAGTGCCACTCAATGGTTCATAGGTTGCCAGCATGAGCGTCATCACCTGGGAGCTGGTTAGCAATGCAGAATCTCAGGCCTTGCCACAGACCTGCTAAATCAGAATCTCTGTGGTGGCACCCAGGCATCTGCATATTCACAAGCTTGCCAGGTCATTCTTAAGCACCTTGACCCTTGAACATCCTTCCTGCCTTTCCTTTTCTTCTGGTCATGATTCCTCAACTCCCAAGCTTAAAAGTAGTGAAAATGTCGTTATAAAGGAACAGAAAAAAAATTAGGAAATTAGGAGAGGAATAGAGAGTGAAATCACTCCAGAGCCTTTTTTCCCTCACCTCAGTCCCACTGAAGTCATTTGGAAATTATGTAGTTTTTTTTTTTTTTTTTTGTAGAGATGGGGTTTCACCATGTTGGCCAAGCTGGTCTTGAACTCCTGACCTCAAGTGATCTGCCTGCCTCAGCCTCCCAAAGCGCTGGGATTATAGGCTGCACCACTGAGCCAGGTCTGGAAATTAAGTATCTTTGTTTAATGATGGCATTATGAAAAAGACTAATATGTTCTGCCACTCCTCTTCCTGGTTACTTCAGCTTTTTTTAAATGGGTAAACTAGAAAATAATTTTTCTCAAACTAAATGTCTTCATGTTTATCATGTAACATTTGTTATGTAAACTCATTGTTTAAATAGAAGGACTAGGGCGTGCAACATTTGGCCACAGAAGAAAATATGCACACACACAAACATAACTGATTTTTTTAAAAAAAACATGTATTACTTTAAAAATATGCCAGTTAAATGTTAAAACTTATGTATGAATGTGCTAAAGAAAGAGACTAACACAAAATAATTTCTGGTAACATTTTTAGCATCATGAAGGCCCATAAAAATGGGGAGGGCATGGATTATTGAAATTGTGTGAAATGAGAAAACTACATAGAAACATTTCTAGGAATGCAAGGAGACAAAGAGAGCAAACAATTAAGTACATTGGATCCCTCCATATCTGCTCCTTTAAAAAATGTACATTTCACTCATTTACATTTTATGTTACATTATTATATGACTCTTCTAAAAGTTGTTAGTGTAAATTAAAGATGATCCGAAGTGTCAGAAAATCAGGACTGAGAACAACTACCCTGAAAAAAAAAATCGATTATTTTAGAATGTGAAAGAATGGCCAAGGTCTATGCAAAGTTATTTTTGCTTTGAATAGAAACCCTGAGTGCAATGTTTAAGAATATAAACCTATTCCCAACATGCGAAAATTCCGTAGGCTTTTTCAAATGAACCCTCCAAGTCAGTATTTTAACTCTGCTACTGTGTATATGCGAGGTTTCCCAAATGGAATTCTCTATTCCCAGAACAATCTTTTCTAAAGCCACAAAAAACACAAATAGAATTCAAAGTTCTTATGCTTGATATACTTTATGCCTTCTTTCATAAAACACATCACCTAGTTTTCACGTTTCTCTGAATATCCTCTGTTGTCACAAAAGATATATTTCTCCTAAGTTAAGCTAAAATGTATGATTTTAAAACAACCTAAATGAAAACTGCAAACACAAAACATGTTTATACATTCATGCTTATGAAATTATGACTTACAGCATAAGTTATTCTTGATATTTAAAAGAATCGTTTATGAGTTTTTGACATCATGAATCCTTGATGACAACATTATCTGTGAACAGGAGATTGTGTGGGCTTACACAGTATTTTCAACTAAAAGTTACGGTATTTGGTTTAACACAGAAACCACACCATAGGTTAAGTTTGAGATTATTTTGAAATATCTGAACTGCTCAGCAGGTAAAAACAAGTAATACAGCCCATTTATAGTTCATCAGTTTTTTATTTTGAGTCATCTAAGCAATAACTCAAGGAAGGTGAGAAAGAGCATTTGCCACCCTCCAGGGTGGCAACTGAACCTCAGGAATCCCCTGGAAATAGAGCCAATTGATGCTTCACATCTCCCACCATGCTCTGCCATCAATTCTCCACTGCCATGGACCCCACAATGGAAATGTGCCACACTTAGGCCACTTTTCATTTCAGTTCTTTTATATATTACCCTCCCTTTTCATATTCTCCTTGGAACTGAATGAGTTACTGTTTCAAAGAATGGGGGCCCTGTACTAGGGAAGGGTGGGGTATAATGACAAGCAAGTTCATTTGTTTGGAATAAAATAGTCAGCAACAGAACAATAAACACAGAAGTCTGCTAGAACAGGCCTTCAGTTTATCAACACAAAGAGTTTTCTTCACGACTTCCTTGGACATCAGTTGCATTTAAAGATAGAGTTGCTAATAATTTCCTTTCCTCTTTACTGATTTAATTATGCAAGCGGATATTAAAGCATTGGGTCAGGTATTTTGCCCAATTTTAGCTATTTTATTTGTATTTTAACTATTTCCAATTTTAACTGTTCTTGATATAAATTAGAAATCTTGGCCAGTAAATAATTTGAATATAGCATGGTTTAATATTATAAAGGTTATATATACATACATAGTATATCTCTCCCATGTAACTATATCCACTAAAGTCCTAAAGTAACAATGCCTCTGCCTGTTATGGTGACTCAGTCTGGGCTTTTCCGTAAAGCAGACTCAGGTTGATCCTAGGAAACACTGTAGGGAACAGGAAAGGAGGAGAGGAAGAGGAAGAAACAATCAAGAGTTCTTTATTGGGCTGGGCATGGTGGCTCATGCCTGTAATCCCAGCACTTGGGAGGCCAAGGCGGGTGGATCACCTGAGATCAGGAGTTCTAGACCAGCCTGGCCAAATGGTGAAACCCCATCTCTCCTAAAAATACAAAAATTAGCTGGGTGTGGTGGAGCATGCCTGTAGTCGCAGCTACTCAGGAGGCTGAAGCAGAAGAATCACTAGAACTCGGGAGGTGGAGGTTGCAGTGAGCTGAGATTGAGCCACTGCACTCCGGCCTGGGTGCAGAGTGAGACTCTGTCTTTAAAAAAAAAGTTCTTTATTGAGTAGATTACTAATCTGGGGAACTGGGGCTCAATGCTGTTGGGGATGCTCTGAGGATCATTGGAATATATCTCAAAATTATCTCAGAGGGGAGAGAAAGCTGAGATTTTTACCCATCTACTCTCCCTTATTGGTTGAGTCTTGCTCCTGTTAATACCCTGTCACTTTGGGCTTGGTCCATGTGTCCATCTACCACCCCAAAGCTGAGAGGATATGGAAAGGATACCTCCAGCATCTGTTCTACATGGTATTTGATATTACCCCCAATATGTGCCCACAAAACAGTATACAGGATCATGGACTCAAAATGACAGCAAAATAAACAGATGCACACACTGTACACAAAGGATTTGATTGGGTTTGCAAAGCTCCCTACATTTCTTTGCATATAAACTAGACTCATCCCTTAAATTTCAAAGTAAAATCTCACCAACTGAGGGAAAGCTGTGGCACAGAAGTTCCTTAGAGTTTTAAAAGATGTGCTTTGGGTTTAATTCCAACCACATACATATAAAACCACGTCAGTTTCAAAGTCTAGGTCAGGGCTCTTAAAGCTAAAAGAGCTAGTCTCAAATCTCAGAGCATTTTCATAACTGGATGATCTGTACTCACTTGCATTTGCAGGCAAAATTGTAAATGAGGAATTATAATATATATATTCAGAACAGAGAAGAAATTTCCCTAAAGAAAAGTACCAAAAATGTTAATGTCAAGATTTGCCACTTAAGAATAAATGGAAAAAAAAAAAATCATTGGTGCCTAACTTTTGACACATAATCTAAGGTCTGAAGTCTTTTTGTGTTTCACAATATGAAGGTGTCCTGTACACAATATTTATACTATTCCTAGAAGATTGTAAATAGTATCTGAATGTGCACTGTGAGTTTCTCAGATTCAGCCCCAGGAACGATTGCGCAAATGCTCTCCTGCATATAGAAACTGCTAGATCCTCTTTTCAGAGCTGCTGCTTTTTGTTTTTCTAGAGACAGGGTCTCACCCTGTTGCCCAAGCTGGAGTGCACTGGTGAGACCACGGCTCACTGCAGCTTCAACTTCACAAGCTCAAGCGATCCTTCCACTTCAGCCTCCTGAGTAGCTGGGATTGCAGGTGTGTGCCACCACACCCAGCTAAGTTTTTTATTTTTATTAGACATGAAGTCCCACTAGATTGCTAGGGCTGGTCTTAATTTCCTGGGCTCAGGAGATCCTCCCGCCTCAGCCTCCCAAAGCACTGGGATTACAAGTGTGAGCCACCACACATAACCCAAAGCTGCTTCTTACCAAGCAGACAGAGGAAAGGGAGCCAGGACGGCCTTGGAGAAGGAGGAAATAGTCATCGTCTCCTTCTTTTATTAGGAAGTGCAGGCCCCACCCCACTACTGTTCTACTAGCACAGTGCCTGTTCCACTGGGCTGCTCCTTCCAGCCCTACTGCTGCCCTCAGCCTCATATTCAGAACATCTCAGTGGTAAAAATCAGAGCACATCATGAGCTTGTCTGGAACAAATTAAGATTCCGGGCTTTAAAGTCAAACAGACATGGGTTACATGGGTTTGAGTCTCATTTGGCTCTGTGATCTTCAGCAAATTCCTTATCTGTTTCCTTATCTGCAGAATGGAGATGATAATACTACCTTCCTCAAAGGATTGTTGTGATGTATATGTAGTGCTGGGTATTAAGTACTGAGAATATGCTAGAGGTTGCTATTTGTTATAGTAGTAGTAGTAGTAGTAGTAGTAGTAGTAGTAGTAGTAGTAGGGAAAGAAGGAAGCAAGCTAGTGCACAGAAGTCTCCTGAAAATCTGAAAAAGGCTTGGGGAAATCCAGCAGAGAGAGCTTTCCCTTTCTTCAGAGCAGAGGTTTTTAAGTTGTGATTCAAGGGCCAGCAACATCCCCTGAGAACTTGTTAGAGATGCAAATTCTCAGGCCCCATCCCAGACCAACTGACACAGAAACTCTGGGGATGGGGCCCAGCCAGCTACGTCTTAACAAGGCATTCAGCAGATTCTATTACAGGTCAACTTTTGAGAAGCACTGCTCTAGTGGAATAGCAGGAAGGGTAAATGCTAAGCTGAGCTTAGTTCATATGGAATGTTAACATTTCCTCTCTCATTAGTGGTCTCCTGGACAGATCTAGCATTTGAGATTTTCATTTACATTTCTTACTTATATGCCACACAGCCTTGGGTAGGGCCTGTTAAAGATGGAAGTAGATAACTATTAGGTTGGTACAAAAGTAATTGCGTTTTGTTACCATTAAAAGCAATGGCAAAGACCACAATTACTTTTGCACCAACCTAATAGCTGAAAGGGATTATTTGTTCTCTGTCCAAAACCAGAAAGACCGAGTAGAAAGACTTTTACAGGCCATTTTAAGTCCTCGTTTGTTTTAAATATGTACGTATAAAAATCAATACCTATGTCTGTTTAAGTACTTCAGTGTGTTAACAATCATCATATAATCACGCCCATGAGAGTATCATGTAATTGACATTGCACCATCATTACCCGTAGGCTGAAAAGGTGAGCAATAGCTACTCTTTAAATCCATTTAGAAATCATACATGATTGTGTGGTAAATTCTGTGTATTAACATAAAGTCAGATTTCAAATCTTAACGCTCGTAGAATAACATTTTCACAGCCATATGTTTAATAGCTGTAAAGAAAAGACAATGTTTTTTTTACTGCTGAGAAATTTGATTACAGAGGGCTCTTATTTTAAGTATTGTCCTTCATTTAGAATCTTAAACTATATCATTGCATACGTCCTTTTGATTTTCAATGAGTACATATTTACATAAAATGTAGTCATTTCTCCCACTTCTTCATTGTTGAAATTGCCTTCGCCAACAGCCATGCAGTGTCAAGATGGGATCAGAATGTGTGGGAGCAGATATTTTTTTCAGTCACGCTTTGCTGACATATGCACTGTTCACAAATTACCACTGAAACAATATATGTGTCTAAGAAACATGTAGAAGAGCTGGCTGTTAATTCTTACCTATGTGAGAAGAAGAGAATATGAGAGTAAGAAGAATTTGGTTTGTTGAGACTCAACTTTGGCTAAATTGGAATCATTAAAGATTTAAAAAAAAATGATGTCTGGGTTCACCCCAAAAGTCTGATATCATTGGTTTGGGGTACAGCTGGGGCATTTTTTTAAGCTTCCAAGATGATGCTAATGGTCATTAGTGTCATTTCCTTAGAGGTCACCTCTAACCTAACCGCTTCACAGTAGTTAAATCTGGCTATGATCTGTACTAGCTGGTAGCTGGTTAGGAGAATCACTAGTACTGGGTTTTTGTACTTCTGCCCAGCCAGGCATTGATCATATTTTACATTAAGATTTGCATAAAAGAAGCAGGCCAGGCAGTGACCTTATGTTCCTTTCCCCATACAAGGTCATATATAAAATATGTTATTATTTTTCATTTTTCCCCCTCTGGTCTTTTCCCTGTAAGTATAAAATATGTTATCACTTTGATACAAATTAATCATTATTGACTACTCATTCACTTACTCCATTCTCTTATTCATTAATGCTTTAATTAAATATTTATTATGTAGTAGGTATACAGAAGCACAAAAAAGTACAAAAAGACCTCACAAAGCTTAAGATCTAGAGAGGAATACAAATTCATGGGCAACTGAAATACCATATGGCAAAGGGTAAGACAAATGTACTGAAGTAGCACACTGAAGGTGCAGGAGATCTGGTTTTGGATGTTCAGGAATCTATGAGGTGCTGTCTGAAAAGGGATTATCAACTAGCTAAGCAAAGGTGACAGAGGAGAGATAGATTGTTCCTAGGAGAGGGAGCTACTTGATGGAGGGCCAGAAGCGAGAAACAAAGATATTTTATTTGATTGTAGAGTTCAGTAAAGAGGGATAAGGCTTGAGTGGTCACATGGAATGAGAGCATGAAGGGCCGTGTAAGTAGCGGAATGCTAGTAAATGTCAAATAACTGGCTCTAGGGGATGGCGGTGGCACTAATTGTAGCATTTGCCAATTTCTGTGGTGTAAGTGCTCTCATAATAGCTGATTCCAAGCAACTAACTTGATGTCATTGAATGAAGAACTCAGTGGAAAGAGATACACATAATTGGCTCTTGGAATGTGTTAATTAGAAGATAAGTAGTTAGCAAGCAGAGCATGTGTGTACTAAACATAGATAGTGAGGGATAGAAGGACCAAAAGATACCCAATATTCATGAGGCACCTGGGTACTAAATATTCATAATATGTTAAATATACATGAGACCAAATATATAAGAGGCACTAAATATTCAAGATCAAATAAATATACATGAGCACTTAATGTTCACGAAGTCTTAATTCAGGCATCCATAGGTGATACCTATTCTAGGGCCATAAGTCTTCTGCCTGAGAATTACATGGCTAGTCATCAGGCTATTTTGGCAAGTTACAGCTGTGGCCATGCATTCTTGTCTCTGTGTCTCTGATAAAGCACATGCCATTGAATCAGGCACCACCCATTTTGGACTCCCTTGTTGGGAAGTCAACTTCGGTCCTTGTAAGCACACCATAATTGGGGAAGGCTGATGCAATACAGAGACAGACAAGACATATAATGTTGTGTACTGTAGAATTCAAGTACTCTAGTTTTCACAGCCTGCTTATACTCTATTCTAAGTGTGTTAACTTAGCACATATCTTTCCCATTTGCTTCTCACTGTGATTTTAATAAACTCTGTGATTCAAGTATTTTAATTTGGTCTATGAGCCTTTCTGTTTCATGATTTGGATAGGGGGCCTGGTAGCATAGTTGAAGGCCATCATTGCATCAAAGTAATTCCCCAGATGACAGAGGAAGTTTATCACAGGTGAAATTTTAAAAGCTTTATGATAGGTGAAGTTTAAAAAATAATAATAATTTAAATTTTTCAAGGGGAAAAACACCTCAGAGTTGATGAAGATCATTCATTGAATTTGTTTAATCATTTGCTACATTTTAAAGAATGAACTTGATTTCCTGTGAAGTGAAAAAAGCAAAACAAAACAAAAAAATCTTGAAATGGATTGACTTCTGAAATGATTTGTGAGGCCACATCCAGAAAGGAATTGAGAAAAAGCCTATAAATATATGATCAAAGAAATGTTGAATTAAAAAAAACCCAAGCATCATATTCTGATGACACTTGCTCATTTTCACGCACTCATTCCAAAAATATTAAAACACACAAGAGATGAATCATTTGATGACATTTGAAACAATGCAAAAATAAATTTAGACCTAAAGTGTCATTGAAAGACCTAACTAATTGGATTAGAAAGTTAATATTTAAATAAATAATATTCAGAAACAGATAGGATTATGCTCTGGCCTTTATTTCAATGTATATTATCAATAAATGCCACTGTAAAATTAAATATGCAATTTGGAGAAATTTAATTTAAGTTTCTGGGGATTTATTTACTGCCCATTTGTTTAAAGGCATTCTGCTAGATACTGCAGGGGGCTACAAAGATGAAAAATACACTCTCAGGAGTTTACAGTCTAATTACAACGATGAAGAATGTTCTCCAAAGCTCTAAATACAATTTAGTACAAATAAAGTACAAATAAAAAGCTAAAGAGGTTTGAAGAAAGGAGAAACATAGCTGCGTGGAGGATCGGGAACAGCTCATGGTTGAGGAGCTGCGAGAGACAGTCCTTCAATAATTAGGGTATTGGCAGGCAAAGAGCACAGAAAAAGCCAAGAAGGCCAAGGCCATTATGTGACACAAAACTTAGATGTGACCCTATAAAAGGCAAGACAGTGGCTCATGTGGCCTATAAACTCTTTTGAATAAAGATGCCCCAAACTTCAATGGGTAATTACTATGCTAGAAGCAAATTGTCTCAGTATCCTCTCGCCCCAAACATCATTATTAAATTGATCATTAGGCTTCCCAGGGCAACATTGGAAATAGAGTCATCTCCAGTTTGGGTATACAGACTTATGCACAACTGTTTTAACAAGAAATATGTGTCCTGTGACTAATTTGCCCATTTGTCTCCCCAACTACACTCTAGGCTCTAGAGGCCAAGGGTTTTATCATTTTCATCCTTAAATCTAGCAATTAGTACATTGTTTAACCCTTAGCAAGCGCTCCATTAATGCTCATTGAATGAACCAACAAATCTATCAAACAATAGTGCATCAAAATGTTTGCTCCAATCTGCTTATTAATAACTCAGTGTCTTGGTTGTCAAAGGAGGGGAAAGAGAAAGGGTAGAGTGTAGCAAAAGAGGGGGAAATAAGATTCTAACTAGCACAATGAACAGATTTGAGTTTCATATGTATACATAAAATCGGCATAGACATGATACTCACATACAAATACAGATTGGAAAAAAAAAAAACCCATTGGGCTAAGAGGAGTGGAGTTTCCACCATTCTCTGCTATATATCCCCTCTAGCTGGCCTTAGGTGACTTCTCTTCTCTTTCAAGGCTGCTTTAGACATTTTAGAATGAAAATATTGCAGAATTGGAATGAGACAGGCATACGGTTTGATTTACTCTCTTAGATAAAGCCTGAATAATTTCACTTACAACAATGACAGAAAATATTGGAAGATAACAAAGTGTCATATGAATTATCTGAGAAAGATAATATTAGGGTGGAATGAAGAGCTCTGAAGAGTGGCAATATATGAATAATACATATTATATGGAGAAACCCTTTTCTTTTTTGGTGAATATATGATTGAGTAGAATTTTACCTTGCTGGACAGTAGAGTTTGTTCTTCTCTCTATGCATATATATATATGGAACTAGACTCCACCTGAGAGCTTATGACCTCTTTCTCTCTCTTTGGTGTTGAATATGTGTGACACTGCAGTGTTTCTCAAGCTGTGATGTGTGTGCAGATCCCTTGGGGATCATTTTACAATGCAGATTCTGATTCAACAGTTCTAAAGTGGGGCCTGGGATTTCAAAATTCTAAAAAACTCCCAAGAGATGTCGAGGCTTTAGTCACACTTTGTACAGGAAGGTGATAGTCTTTTAAGAAATTGAAGCAATTACTAACAAATAGGTCACATAAGTATGTAATTATAACAGAAGCGAATCTATGTGCACAAAAGAAAGAACTATGAAAGGAAAGAATTACGTCTGAGTTATATGTGTGTGTGTGTATATATATACTATATATACGTGTATACGTGTGTGTGTATATATATACTATACATATACGTGTATATATGTGTGTATATATTTATATGTACATATAATTGACATTATTACTGTGATAGAAAGACCTCTCCTCTGCAAGCCAAATTATCTTTCGCTTTGTTGCTTCTGGAATTCTTTTCTTCTTTCTTCCCCTACAATTGCATCTCCAGATCTCCTTGAAATGGTCAAGTAGAATGCCTATGGGCTATCTAACTATGTTGGTGACAAGTTTGAATTCAATGACATTCAATGTATATCTAAGCCAAGCTGTCACAACACACTCAAGCCTGCCAAAAGAGTTTGTTCAAATCTTTAAAATAATTTACAGGAGAGACAAAATTACCATATCATTTCCATCATCAGAAGAAATAATTCAAATTAAGAAAAATTAGAAATAAAAACGAAGAGACGACACTGAAAAATATCTCACCAATGGAAGATGACTTTCATCTACAGTGATCTCTCTATAAAGCAAAGATACTTTTCAGCTATTATTCAGTGAGTTCACAGTTTCCTATGATATTGTGAATGTAATTAGTAGGCAATTTGCTCATGAAATCAGAATCTAGCCCTTCCTTTGATGGGTTGCTGGCTCTCTGTATTCTTATATTCTTCTCTAGCTATTGCGTCATTTCTCAAATTTCTTTCATGTCTTCATCTCCTTTCCTTATTTCCACCTCCCTAATTCTCAACTTACCCCAATAAGACTTCTGGGCTCTGGTTCCACTGTAAATTCTTTGATTGCATCATCATGGACCTCTTACTTGAGGGTTAGGGCTCAGTGCCCCTAACCCTTGCACCCCTAACCCTCACATTGTTTGAGGGCCAACTGTATAACACTTTCCCTAATTCCCAACTCACCACAATAAGACTTCCTGGCTGTGGTTCCACTGTAAATTGTTTGATGCATCATCATGAACCTCTTACTTGCTGAAACTCCAAGAAATAGTGTTCACACCTAGCTTATTCAGCTGCCTGGTAGTCCCTGACACTGCCAGCCACTTCCTTATCTTTGAGACTTTCTCCTTGCTTAGCTTCCTAGTCATTCTTCTCCTTTTTAGCCTGCCATTTTCTGGCCACACCTGCTTAGCTCCCACAGGAAACACTTCATAAGTGTTGTTTTCTGTTAGATATTCTGCCTGAGAAATCACACCCCTACTCTTGCATAAGTGGGAAATTCTTCAAATCTTAGGTGAGGAATCTTAGATGGCTTCTCTTTTCTTTCAAGGCTTGTGCATGCAGATCTTTTGGGGATCTTCTTACAATGCAGATTCTGATTCAACAGTTTTGAAGTGGGGCCTGGGATTTCAAAATGCCAATAAACCCCCAAGTTATGTCAAGGCTTCAATCATACTGTATAGCAAGGTTGACACTGTCTTTAAAGAATGATGCAATTACTAACAGATAGGACACATAAATCTCTAATTATTACAGAACTGAATCTATGAGCACTACAAAAGGAACTATGAAAGACATTATGTGTGAGTTATCATATCTTCAATGCAATCTTGGCTAAGGTAGTACCGAGATAAGCTCTTCCCAAAGCTGAATGGGCTTCACAATGATCAGGGTGGTAGAATTCAGTGGGCCCACAAACTCCTTTGCAACTTATATTACGGATAGGGACATTTCAAAATAGACACTCAGAACAGACAGTGCCGTGATCTGTAAGTGTTCACCAATATGTGCACACTTAAAACTTATACCCATTGGCTGGGCCCAGCATTTAGATTGGCAGCAAGATCAACCCCTCCTCTCCCTCCTCCTCCTCAGCCTACTTAACATGAAGATAATGAGAATGAAGACCTATATGATGATCTACTTCCACTTAATTAATAGTAAATATATTTTCTCTTCCTTATGATTTTCTTAGTAACATTGTATTTTCTCTAACTTACTTTATTGCAAGAATACAGTATATATTACATATAACATACAACGTATATGCTAATCACTCTTTATGTTATCAGTATGGCTTCTGTCAACAGTTAGTAGTTAACAGTTAGTAGTTAACAGTTAGCCTATTAGTAGTTACGTTTTGTGGGAGTGAAAAGTTCTACTTAGATTTTTCAATGTGTGGGGCTGAGCGCCCCTAACCCTCACATTCTTTGAGGGTCAACTGTATAACACTTTCCAAAGGCTTCCTTTGCCCTGTTCTTAGACACAGCCCAGTGTGAATTTGTAGCAATCTTGTAATGAGCCATATACTGTCTAACAAGTTGGATGCTAATTTTACAAAACCTTTGATAAAAGGGATCAAAGTTCCTACTTCATAAGCTTGAGCAGCTGTAGCCTCAGGAACTTTCTCCAGATTGGGGGCAAAAATCCTATCTCCAGGAAGCCAAATTTGCAGCTCCCACACTCTCACAAAATCCTAGTTCACCTCAGGGACTGATGGGGAGTCAGTCATACTTCCTTCCCCTTTGGGCTGAAACTGAAAAAGCAAAAATAGCGTGGGAGGGTAGAAAGAACAGGAAGGGAGGTACCCTGTTCATTGGAGAGGTCCTAAGTAAACCTGGCTGGAGTGAAAATCTGCTGTGCCTTAAGCACTACCCTTCCATCCCCAGTCCAATACACATCATATTACTCTGTCGTCCTCCTTCAACAGTGCTAGTTACAGACTCAGGTTTACCATTAGTATATAATAGCTATAATATTTGTCCTTAAAATGTAGGCCAACTCAATGCTGCTGGGCATCAATCTAAATTTATTAAGGTAGGCACTGCTGTACTATGACTCTATTAATAATAATCAATAACTATCATTTATTGAATGGCCACATGGCAGGTACTATGCTTATCAGGGCTTCCCTGTCTGCTCAGCCCATGTTTCTTTGTAAAATACAACATATTAAAACAACAGTATTTGGAGACAAAAATACATTCAATCCAACCACCTCATAATAAAACCAACATATTCAGTTTTCTATATTATCTTATAGTTCTTGTCCATATACATATTCAATGGTTATATATTTGCGGTAATATTTATATTCCACCTTTTCACTTTTTGTGCAACTTGATACATTATTTGTTTCTCTTTCATTCTCCTTTGAAAATCCAAGGTAACAAATAATGATAACTGATAACTCTCCATTCCTCCTTCATGGTTATGTAATCTCATAAGATTAATTTTGTATTTCATTTTAAAAATGCAATATGTTTATTGAAACTTGTTTTGTTTTTTGAAAGATGTCATCACCATTCTTTCAGGACAGTAGACAAACTAGACTAAATAATAATTCATTCTGGGATGTCCAAATAATTCCATAATGTATTTAATAACTTTCACACTGAAGGGTATTTACTTGATTTCTACTTTTTGACCATCATAGACAATGCTGAAATACACATCCTCTATATACAGTCTTTCGTATTGGTACTTTTACTTCTGTAGCATTGATTCTCAGAAATGGAGTGACTGATCAAAAGGTAAGTGCATTTAAAATTTTCGTAGATCATACCACATTTCTTTCCTCAAAGACCATAGCAATTTGCGTTTCACCTGCAATATCTAAGAGTGCTCTCTTCCATTAAAAATTATCATTCTTAATTTCTATCTGTTAGATAGACATGGTGTCTTATTTCTTTATTTTACTATCCCTTACTATTATGAAGGTAAGCATATTATCATAGTTTTATTTTTCTAGCTATCTGGATATCCTCTTCTGGGAATTGCATATTCCTATACTTTGACCAGTTTGTACTGGGTTGTTTGTCTTTTAAAAATATTAATTTAATTAACAAATTGGTAGGAGATATTTGTATATTAGGGGTATGCATCTCTTTACGTCACATATGTTGTGAATACATCTAGTTTATTTGTTGTTTTCTTTTGACTTTGTCTTCTGTTATTTTAGGCAAGTTTTACCATGTTAACATATGTTCAACATTGCTTGAAGTAATATAGGAATTAAAAGAACACAAGACATAGTTTCTGTATTACAGAAACTCTTATCTTTTCCTTATAGCTTTTGGGTTTTGTGTCTTGTTTAGAAAATGTCTTTCTCGTTCCAATAATTTTTGCTTTTACATTTAAAACTTTAATGCATTTGAAATGTATTCTTATATTGCATAAGCTAGGAGGCAATCTGTGTTTTCTAAGAGGAATTGCAAAGAGTGCTGGCACCATTTATTGAATAAAACACCTTTATTCCTTGAATTAAAATAACACATTTGCCATATAATGTTTCCAAAAACAATTTGTATTTATGTATTTATTATTATTTTTTTTTTTGAGATGGAGTTTCACTCTTGTTGCCCAGGCTGGAGTACAATGGCGCAATCTTGGCTCACTGCAACCTCCACCTCCTGGGTTCAAGTGATTCTCCTGCCTCAGCCTCCTGAGTAGCTGGGATTACAGGCACCTGCCACTATGCCCAGCTAATTTTTGAATTTTTAGTAGAGACAGGGTTTCACCAAGTTGGTCAGGCTGGTCTCGAACTCCTCAGGTGATCCACCCACCTCAGACTCCCAAAGTGCTGGGATTACAGGCGTGAGCCACCATTCTCGGCCTCCAAAAACAATCTGATCTGCTTCTGGACTCTCAATTTTGCTTCAGTGATCTACTTGTCTCGTTTTGTGCTAATACTATACCATTCGGATTACAGTAGCTTTACAGCAAGTTTAACATTGGATAAAGCAAGTCCCTTCCTTTATCATTAATGCAGAGACATTTATTATTTTTCAAGCATTCCTGAGCTACTTGCAATTATTTATTATTTCATATGAACTTTAAAAGTCTCCCTTTCTCAATATATCTTGCCTTCAAGGCACTTGAAATTTACAGGGAATTTAAATTCCAAGATTTAAATAAAATCTTCATAAGGCTAAAATACTATAAATCTATCTTATGAAACAGATACCAATATTAAGGCAAAACAATGAAAGTGAAAACCAATAAAATATTCAGAGCACTGCTTAAATAGATTATGATACATCCACAAAATGGAACAGTATGTAGCCATTAAACTAATGGTTAAGTTCTTTGTTATGGGGTGAATTCTGTCTAACTTTTCTCCAAATTTAAATGTTGAAGTCCTAACCTCTGGTACCTCAGAATGTGACCCTATTTGGAGATAGGGTCATTACAGAGATAATCAAGTTAAAATGTGGTCATTTGGTTGGGCCTGAATCCAATACAACTCTGTCTTTAAAAGGGGAAGTTGGAGACAGACACATCATACACAGGGGGCATGCCATGTGAAAATGAAGGCAGACATCTACAGGACAAGGATCACCAAAGATTGCCAACAAACCATCAGAAACTAGGGGAATGGAATGGAACAGATTCTCCTTCAGACCCCTCAGAAGGAACCAAGCCTCCTGACACCTTGATCTCAGAGTTCTATCCTCCACAACTGTAAAACATCAGACTTCTTTTGGTTAAGTCATCCAGTTTGTGGTATTTCACTATTGCAGTCATAGGAAACAAATACATTCTTTATGTACTGATACAAGAAAATGTCCAAGATACATTGTTGAGAGAGAAGTATAATTCAGAAAAAAGTGTGTATCATATGCTACCATTAATGTAAAGATGCATAGATATAGAAAACAGACACACACACACACACATACATATATACATAAACTTATGCATATTTGTTTGAAATTCATAAATACCTCCTGAAGGATATACAAACAGCTGACAATACTGACTGGTGGTGGGTAGGGGAATTGAGTCAACAGTGCACAGAGGTAGGAGAAATAATTTTTATTGTATACCTTTTTGTAAATTTTCATTTTTGAATCATAAAAATAATCACCTAGTGGAAAATAAGTAAAATTAAAAACAATCAAATAAGATCCCCTAAATTCTCACCTGTAACTATCTTAATTAAATCAGATAAGTTGAACAGATTTTCTTTTGTACTTTGTATGTGGAAAGTTATATCAGACTGAAACATGTTAATACAGTACTTGCCTACAGACATAGATCTCTATCTTTCTCATTTACTCAGACAAGTTTTACCACGTTAACGTATGTTCAACATTGCTTGAAGTAATATGGGAATTAAAAGAACACAAGACATAGTTTCTGTATTACAGAAACTCTTAACTGAGTGATGGAGAAACGAAAAAAGACTTAGGTGAAGCATGAAAGTAAGTCACTCAATTTTTTGTGCCTGTTTTCTCAACAGTAAAATAACAAATGAGATAAATGACTGTTGAAGTCTTAAAATTTCTGAATTGTTTTGTTTTTTTGAAATTACACTTTTAGTTTGGGGATAATTGTATGTTCACAAGTAGTTGTGAGAAATAATACAGAGATAACCAGTGTACCCCGACCCCATTTCCCTAAAGGTAAAATCTTGCAAAAATATAGTACAACATCCTAACCAGGATATTGACATTGACACAATCAAGGTAAAGAACAGTTCCAACACTACAAGGATGCCTCCTGTGTTGCCCTTTTGGAGTCACATCCATCTCTCTCTCTCTCTCTTTCTTTCCCCTGTTATCCCGGACTCCTTGCAATCACCAATCTGTTCTTCATTCTTTAATTCTGTCACTTCAAGACTGCTATATAAACGGAATCATGCAGTATGTAATCTTTTAAGATGATCTGTTTTTACTCAGCATAATTCCGTGGAGATTGATCTAAGTTGTTGCATGTATAAATATTTCATTCCATTTTATTGCTGAATAGTATTGCCTGGTATGTATAGATGTACCATAGTTTGGACAACCATTCATTGTTGACTGTCTGAGTTCTTTCCAGTTTTTGGCTATAATGAATAATGGTGGTATGAACATGTTTGTACAGGTTGTAAGATAAATGTCCAAGAGTGCAATTGCTGGGTAGTATGGTAGCTGCATGTTTAGTTTTACAGGAAATTGAAAAACAGTTTGCTACAGTGGCTGTACCATTTTACATTTCCACCAGCAATAAGTGAATGATCCATTTTCTCCACATCCTTGCTAGCGTCTGGTGTTGTAACTATTTTGTTTTAGTCATTCTGATAGATGTGTAGGAATATATTATAATTTTAATTTGCATTTCTCTAATGGCTAATGTTTTTGATAATCTTTTCATGCACCTATTTGCTATCTGTATATCCTCTTTGGTGAAATGTTTCTTGATGTGTCTCGCCCATTTCCTAATTGCATCATTTATTTCTCGTTTTACCTTGCAGTCTTGAGAGTTCTTCATATATTCTAGACATCCATCTTTTGGATATATGGCTTGAAAATATTTTCTATCAGTCTGTAGCTTGTCTTTTCATCCTCTTCACAGGTCTTTTGCAGTGCAAGTTTTAAATTCTGATGGGGTCCAATTGATTGTGTGTGTGTGTGTATATCATGCTTTCAATGCCGATTCTAGCCCTAGAGCCTGAAGATTTTCTCATTTTTCCCTAAATTTTTATAATTTTATGTTTTACATATACGTCCATGATCTATTTTGAATTAAGTTTTTATGAGGTGTGAGATTTAGGTTGAAGTACTTTTCTTTTCCTCCCTAGGGATGTCCAATTTCTGCAGTACCATTTGTCGAAAAGGCGAGCTTTCTCTACTGAATTGCTTTTGCAACTTTATCAAAAATCCATTGGGCATATTTGCATGGGTCTGTTTATGGGTTCTCTATTCTGTTTCATTTGGTCCATGAGACTATCCCTCCAGCAACATCATACTATATTGGTAGCCTTACTATATTCTTAGCCATAATATTGGGTAGAGAGGTTACTCCCACTTTATTTACCTTTTCAAAAAACTGTTTTAGTTATCCTATGGCCTGTGACTTTTCTTACAGATTTTAGAGTATGCTTGTCTATGTGTACAAAAATCCTTGATAAGATTTTGATAAAAACTAAATTAAACCTTTAGATTGATTTTAGCAGAATTGATATATTTGCTATGCTGACTCTTCCAGTCTATAAACATGCCATATAATCCACTTATTTAGTTTGTTTTTAATGTCTTTCATCAGCATTTTATAATTTTCTACATACCGATCCTGTACATGTATGTTAGATTTATACCCATGTATTTCATTTTTGGGTAAGCAATTATAAATGGTGTTATGTTTTTAATTTCACTTTTCACACCTTCATTTCCAATATAGACAATCCCTAAGTTATGATGTCTTGCCTTATGATTTTTTGACTTTATGATGGGTTTATCTAAATGTAACCCCATCATAAGATGGGGAGTATCTGTATATAAAAACGTGACTAGCTTTGGTGTGTTGTTCTCATAGTTTTGGATCTTGTTAACCTCTCTTCTCAGTTCTATGAGCATTTTTGGTTATTTTTGCTTTTGCTTTGTAGAATTTTTGATATTTTCTACATATACAGTCATTTCATCTGCAAATAGGAATAATTTTATTTTATACTTTTCAATATGCATGCTTTATTGCTTTTCCTTGCTTTATTGTAGTGTCTGGAACTTCCAGAACTATGTTAAAAAAGAGCAGTGAAATTGGGCATCCTTCCCTCACTAGCAATCATGGGGGAAACATGAAGCCTCCCATTATTAAAATTATGCTATTGACTGTAGGTTTCTGTAGATACCCTTTATTAAGATGTGGAAGTTATCCTCTATTCCCAGTTTTCTGATAGTTTTCATCATGAATGGATGCTGGATGCTGTCAGATGCTTCTGCATCAATCGATATAATCATATGATTTTTTCTTCTTTAGTTTGTTGATATGGTAGATTACACTAATTAATTTTCAAATGTTGAGCCAGCCTTCAATACTAAATCCTATTTAGTTATGGTATGACACTCTTTTTTAAACTTTGATGCACACCATTTAATATTTTGTTGATGATTTTTATCTCTAGGCTCATTTACTGATTTTAGACCTTTCCTGTTTTCTAACTAAATAATTTAATGCTATACATTTTATTCTCAATACTGCTTTAACTACATCTCACTTTTTATTTTTTGCCAGAGAAAAAGACTAGATTACTCACAGCAAAGCAGTAGTGAACGAACCAACATTTTATTGAGCCAGTTCTCTAAGCCCCAGTTCCCACAGAGCAATCCCAAAGAAATTCAGGAGCTACCTGTACACACAGTGGATTGCGTCACAGGAGAGAAACCCTGAGCTTAAGGAAGCTTAATCTTTAAAAATAGACAACACATATGCTTGCCCTTCACTTTAGAATCTCACTCATGTTGATGTTTTATTTCCATTTTATTTAGTTCTTCGTGTTTAAAAAATTTTTCTTTGCAGCCTCCTCTTTGACCTGGGGAAAATTATTTAAAGGTGTGCTGCTTCATTTCCAAGTGTTTTGAGGTTTTTCTTTTGTCTTTCTCTTATTAATTTCTACCTTGGTTTCATTATGTTCTGGGAACATATGAGTTGAATTCTCTAAATTTGCTGAAGTTGTTTGGAGCCCAGAAGATGGTTTATATCAGTGAATCTTCCATGAGAGCTTTAAAATAATATGTATTCTGCTACTGTTGGGAGTAGTGCTTCAATTAGATCCTACTAGTTGATGGTGTTGTTCAGTTCTCTTTATCCTTGCTTATTTTCCATTTAGTAGTTCTATCAACTGAAGAGAGAGGAGTGTTGAAGTCCGTAACTAGAAATATGGATTTGTCTGTTTCTTTTTTCAGCGCTATTGGTTTTTGCTTCGTGTATTTTGAAGCTCTGTTGTTAGGTGCAAACACATTTAGGATTATTATGTCTTCCCAGTGAATTGACACTTAATCTTTATGTAATGTCCCTGTTTGTCACTAGTAATTTTCTTTGCAATGAAGCCTACTTTATCTGATATTAACATCACTGCTGATGCTTTCTTTTGATTAATTGTTGCATGATGTAACTTTTTCTATTCTTTTAACTTACCTATGTTGTATTTGAAATAAACTTCTTTTAGACGGCATATTGTGTGATCAGCTTTTATCAATCCACTTGGCTAAATCTCTTTTAATTGGTATATTTAGACCATTTGCATGTATGGTAATTATGGATCTATTAGGGCTTCAATCTGACAACTTATTATTTGGTTTCTGTTTGTTTTCTTTATTTCTCATTCTTCTGTTTCCTTTTTCTTACCTTCTTGTGGGTTATTTGAACATTTCTTAAGATTTCATCAAAATTTATTTATAGTATTTTCTTAACGTATCACTTTGTATAGTTTTTTTAGTGGTCTTGATAGGTATTACAATATGCATTAACATTGCAATCTACTGGAATTGACTTCAGGTGAAGTGTAGAAGGCCTCTTACTTCCACTTAGGTATGTCTTCTTTTAAAACATAACTGTCTTAAGTATTTTCTCTACATACATTGAGAACCACATCAGGTGGTGTTAAAATTTTCACTTCAAACTTGTGATAAATAGAATAGTCTATTATTTTACTCTTATTTTTACCCATTCTACTATTTTCTTTTCTTTCTGAAATGCCAAGACTTCATTTGTTATAATTTCCTTTCTGTTTAGAGAATGTCTTTTTGTCATTCTTTGAGAGCAGATTTGCTAGCAAGAAATTCTTTGTTTTCCTTAATCTGAGAATGTCTTTTTCCCTTTAATTCCTTAGAAAAACTTTAGGAGTTATCTGATTACCTAAGGGTCTGTACCTTAGACTTTGGTTAGGCTATTCTGCAATTCTGTACATTTAAAAGTCAATTTGTGGAGGGCTGATGGTGATACAAATGATTCTTGTTCACTAGATGCCAGTAAAATTTTCTCATGGAGTGCAATAGATTCCTGCCCTACAGATAGTGATCAGTATTGTATATGTTATAAAATTCATATCAGCATTCTGGATTGTTATATATATACATATGCCAATTCTTCAGACTCTCCTTTGAACCAACTGTAACTAACATCTTACTAATTCCTTCATCAGTTAATGATCTAATAAAATGTTTTACACATATTCATTTTATATTTTTATAGGAGTCACAATTTTGTTTCTTTAGAAAAGTAGCCTTATATAAAATACAAACATAAAATGACCCATTGATTCATTATTTTACTTACAATAGGTACCTATGTATCTGAAAGTTTTCTAAGTGCCTGACATACAACTTCTAATGATAACTCTTCTGTACCCATGATAGATTTATCTAAACATTTAAACAAACATTGATACGATACTATTAACAAAACTAGACTTTATTCAGATTTCACCAGTTTTTCCACTCATGTCACTTTCCTGTTTCAGGATCCGATCCAGAATCTCCCACTGCATTTGGTCATCGGGTCTTTTTAGTCTCCTCTAGTCTGTGACAATCTCTCAGTTTCTTCTTGTTCTTCATGACCTTGATACTTTTGAATAGGACTAGTCAGGTATATTGTAGAAGTCTCTTAAGATTTGACTGAAGTATTCTCCCTAGTAGAGGAAGTTACGGGTTTTGGGGAAGAATACCAGAGAGAGAACATGTCCTGTTCATGACATCATATCACAGGAGACATGATATCAATATTATCACTGGTGATGTTATACTTGACTACTTAGTTAACTTGGTGCCTGCCTGGTTTCTTCTCCATTGTTATTCCTACTTTTCCATATTCTATTATCTGGAAGTAAGTTACAACGTTCATGGAGGGGGTTAGGGGAGGATTAAACTCTACATCCCAGGAAAGGAGTATCTACGTATATTATTAAGAATTGTTCTATAAGGGAAAATTTTCTCTCAAATATGCTTTTTTTAGTAAGCAGAGAAAACACATTATTATCTGAGTGATTGCTATATGGCTAATCTCATTTATCTTCTTTTCTAAATTCATAAACTGGCTGTTTTTCCCTTTTCAGGCCAGTATAACTTAATAGGATTGTTTATCTTGTGTTATCATTAATTTATTTGTTTAGATGACAAAGATTCCTTTTGGTAAGTTCTGGCACTCAAGACTAATAGGTTTTTCCATATATTTCTATGGCTACAAATTGTACCAGCATACTGGGAAGGAAAATGAGCTGACAGTATATGTGTCACTTTCAATCACTGGGTATCCTGCAGGGAATATTGAGTTACTTAAGCTTCAAAGAAAGATGTGACAATGGCTAACCATATTTTAGATTTGGATTTTTAATATTCTCACAGCCTGGCTGGGCCATCAATTTTTAATGCTGTTTTTCTCTTAAGTTCTTCAACAATTTCTCTGGGCAAGTTTATTTCAAATGCAAGACTAATTTTAAGCTTGATTAAAATGTTAAACAGACTGTCATGCCATTTGTATTATCCTTTATGAAAAAATCGATACTTTAATAGACTTCCTTAGTAAACTATTTTGAGAAACTCAATAGCATTGTTAAATAAAGCAGAATTTCCCAACAGATTCCAATATTTTATATGTATTCTCTGACAAAAGGGTAAAATAAGACGCAATGAGTTACATGACAAAGGATTTAAAGGGTTGTGTGTGTGTGTGTGTGTGTGTGTGTTCATGTGTGTGTAGAAAACAGCTTTTAAACATTACAATATTCTGAGGTAAGGGTGGAAATTCACCTCAGAGAATTTTTAATTGTCTGAGTCCTGATGCCTCAAATTTAGCATATTATTCATCTTCTGTTATAACATTACCATGTTCTATTACAATGTTTTAAAAATATTGTAATTTTTAACAATCTGCCTCCCCTACTAGATTGTGAGATCTGACTTCAAAGACCGTATCTCATTCCTACTTCTTTCCTCGGTATGGAGCATCACACCTGATGCACAGTCACACTAGCCATATTTCAAGTGCTCAATAGCCATATGTTATAGTACGGCACAGCACAGATATAAAATATCTTCATCAGTGCAGAGAATTCACATCACAGTCCTGGTTCAGAGCAGGATGTCTGAAACTTGGTACTACTGACATATTGGACCAAATAATTCTTTGTTGTAGGGGGCTGTCTTGTGCATTGCAACGTGTTGAGCAGCATCCTTGGTCTCTTGCCACTTGATGACAGCAGTATCCCCGCCCCCAATGTGACAACCAAGAATGTCTTGAAATGTTGTCAAATGTTCTCTGGGGATGAAATTATATCAGGTTAAGGACTACTGACTTAGATAACTACTCTCTGAACTAGAGTCCTGGAAACCTTTAGGTGGCCAAGACTTATTCTAAAGAATTGCTGAAAATTATTTTCTTTTAAAAGAGATGCCAGGAGGAGAGAGATGAGCAGAAAACATAGCTATTGAGTACTTGGCTTAATACCTTGGTGGTGAAATAAAATGTACAACACACCCCTTTGACACCTGTTTGCCTATGTAACAAACCTTCACATGTAGCTGCAAACCTAAAATAAAAGTTAAAAAAAAATGAAAAGAATAGGAATAGATTTAAAAATAAAAATAAAAGTGATCCCACATATAACAAATGTTTCATATCATTGCATTAGGCAATGCTGCTTAATAAAAGAAATATTCATTATGGTAGAATCATGCCACAGCCATGAGAATCAACCCTTCCCCATTTCTCTTAACCAACACACCTTGAATCCGTCAAATTAAATTCTTGCATAAGAGGTAACCACCTTCAGATTTCTTTCTTAGAGCTATATCTCTAAAAGAAAACATCCTTACCACTTTAGTGCAGGCCTGGCTATGAGGATCCACATTTTTTTCCCTAATGGCTTTAGACATACTCTGGGCACAAAATAATTTTTCTTGCCAAGGTGGTATGCCAGAAATGCTAGGAAAATAACTCCCCCCTCGGAAGCAGTCTTAAACCAATGACTAGCAGGATTTTGTGTATAAATACCCCAGCTCCCTTGCCCCTTTGAAAGAATAACTCTTAAACACACGTTTTCAATCCATTTAGAATTTCCCCGGTGGGATTAAATTCCACTAGGCCAGTGACAGTTGGCTTGATAGTGCATTTTTTACTGAATGATTTCTCTTCACAGTCTCACTATCTTACCTCACATTCATCTCTGCCTTCTGTAGTAGCTGGTGCTTCACATTCCTAGGACTTCCCAAGTTCTAAGTACTTGGAATTCAGGTTTCCCAGATATGCTAACTCCTCCATTCTCTGCATATTCCAAAATGTTTTATCTTTTTCATTTTATTGTTTTCCCTCCCAGATTTTTTTCTCTTTGTGAGTAAATATCATTTTAATTCCCCTATTCTCATTTTAGTAAAAGTTAAAGAGACATCATTTTTAACCAGAAATCCCTATAAGTGATCTATAGAAAGAAAAAAATTAGCAAGAAAAAGACATTTGACTGGTTGCATGAGTCAAGGGTGAAGTAAAGGAGAGGATGAAATTCGTGATAATTTAAATTTAGCCACGGGGAGGTTGCAAATAAAGACTCCTCTCTCTATAAGTTAGAATTCTTTATAGCCTTAAATATCTCAGGTCTAGTTTATTACCTATATTTATTTTCCTCACTATTTTTTACTGCAAAATATTCAGAAACCATTCATAACTTTAAGTCACACAATTCTAATTTAATGATTAGGTTAAAGCATACAAAAATTCCTACTAATTTTTTTTTAGCTCTATAACACTCAAGTATTGGCAATCCTATATGGCTCAAACTAATACTTTAACATATTGTTTATGGACACACTAGAAATTGTACTGTGTATGCTAACTTCTACACTGGGATCTAGATTATCCCAACCTTTGTACCTCTGGATCTTTTCCAAGCTGAACGAATATGTTCATACAAGGTTGTACTCTGGTTAGCATTCTGTTTATCAAAAGACATGATATCATGTATATGAAACATGAGAAAATTTGAGTCAGTTACACTGAAAGACCTACTTAGAAAAACATCTACTTCTCTGAGTCACATTCTTGTGAATTCTGGCTTTTTAAAACTATTTTTGAAATTTTAGTAAGATTACATAAAACAGCACTTTGTAAACTATAAAGGATCTTATACAAATAAAGCACATTACTATTAGTAATTATAATGCACCACCAGAAATAAAAGATAGAAGGCCCTTTAACCTATTTTGACTATGAGACAAGAGGACAGAATCAATTTCCCCAACAGCCAGCATTCAGTATTATTAATAATGGTAATAAAATGAATCTACTAACAACATACCAAGCCTTCACAATATGCAGGGCACCGTACTAAGTGCTTTATATAAGTTTTCTCATTTAATCTTCACAGTATTAATCTCTACTCCTATTTCTCTATTTAGAAACCAGGCCTGGAGTGATTGAGAAACTTGAAGGAAAATCACACAGTTTGAAAGTGACATAGCTAGTGTTCAGAAACAGAGTCTACACTTTCATTACTATCCTCCACTGCAGGATAATTCCAGTGCAAAGGATTATCTTTAAGTGAAACATAGAAATAAGGATGTAAAATGGAATTTAGAATTCCAAAGTCTATCAACAAGGAAACTAGTGCTATTTGTCCACAAATACCCAGTGCTACCTGCGGACAGAGCTAGAATGCCCAGATGGCCATTTACTTCACCACCAAAGTGAAATGCACCAAACCAAGGGGAAATGACTTCTCTGGGAACTTAACAATTTTACCTTTTTTCCTCATTTAATTATAACGTGGTCTGTTAACTTGCAACCCTCTGTTTGATGTCTCTTCTTTTTTCAGTCTTTAGCAAATTCCACATCGTATTTGGCCAAATCAGACATAAAATTAACATCAACTCATTTTCAAGAGACAAAAGAAAACTACGATTTTATTAACAAAATTACTTTTCTCCTAATCTTTTGTAAATGTCACCTTCTCTATGAAAATGCTCTGTTCAAAACCAAATACCGCATGTTCTCACTCATAGGTGGGAATTGAACAATGAGATTACTTGGACACAGGAAGGGGATCATCACACACCGGGTCCTATTGTGGGGGCGGTGGGAGGGATAGCATTAGGAGATATACCTAATGTAAATGACGGTTAATGGGTGCAGCACACCAACATGGCACATATATACATGTGTAACAAACCTGCACGTTGTGCACATGTACCCTAGAACTTAAAGTATATATATAAAAAAAAAGACTCCAAAAAAAAAAAAAA